>NW_018408623.1:183332-241263 GCF_002113885.1 Mizuhopecten yessoensis | reverse complement strand
CCCCCCCCCACTAAAATGTTGCATCAGTTTTCACCTTTGAAGGTTTTTCTACATTTTCCGAGGTACCTCCATCTTCATCAAAATCCATGAACTCATCTTCATCTTCTGAAAAATGTCTGTAATATGAGAAAAAAATCATAACAATGTTTGTCATAACAAATAAGTTGTTTATCACATTTTGTTGGTATGTTATTTTAATATCATAATTATCAATAGCCAGAGGAGCGCCATTTATAATAATATTAAATCTCTGCAAAGACTAATCTGTTGTTTTTTCTCACTATCAAGCGATTTTTAGCCAGTGCTTTTGGAGAATAAATTGACCTATTTTCTATATAGAATTTTTCTTTTGCTGCAAACAAAGGCAACTGGATTATACACTGGAAATAAAAATGTCTGAATTATCTACTGGCAATAAGGAGAATAGGTTACTTCTGGAAATGAAGGTGACAGATAATCTACAGGAGATGAAGATGTCTGGATTCTCCACTTGCTATAGAAATACCGGAAATGGATTATCTGCTGGTAAAAATGGCAGCTGGAAGTGTAAGGGTGCTGGATTATCTACTGAAAATGAAAGTGACTGGATTATTTACTGAAGATGACGTTGGCTTGCTTATCTAATGGGAATGAAGGACACTGGATTATCAAGGCTGCTTATAATTTCCTTGCTCTTTGATTTATCAAATCTAACATGTGTACAATATGCTGTTCTATGGATTTGTCAACCTCACATAACATCTCACCCAGAAAAGCTGGTTCTCATAGATTCTGTTTCTGACGTAACAGTGCGTTGTGATTTCTCAGGCTTCTTCACCGACATATTCAAACCCTGTTCCGGAAAAAAGGTAGATAATAAATTACGGAAGCAACAAAGAAAATCACTTTTGCTCAATGTCACAACTTTAACCAAATATCCCTTAAAGTTATTATAATTACTTTACAAAGCATCTTCTAGATTGTGCACAAGAGAAATCATTTAATGTATATGTATCAATTGTTTAAATTGTTCATCGAATTAAAAGTTTTCAGTGTTAATTTTATATATTCATTTCTTCATAACAAGTTAGTGACATTTATGGATATATATTCTACTGCAGTAGTTTGGATGGCTAAATCAAACTATGAGCCATTTCAATAGGCAAGTTACTATAAATTATTGAAAATACTATTTTTTTCACACTGTTATTGGCCATTTCATTCTAAATGTGCATACATGGGCCACTGTCAATGCCTGCTTTAATCCCTGTACTGTATAGACCGTGACAGCATGCCAAGGATAAAACTTAACATACACAACTGAATCACTTAAGCGCAAAGGTGTTTCATAGTCATATTTTCATCCATTAAATTTCAAACCTACAAATGTGTAAATTAGGAAGTCAATTATATCTGATACATGTATATGACTGTGAGAAAATCAAGACTCTATCACACACAAGTACAAACGTTAATAGTGGAAATACAGAAATTCCAAATAATAGGTTAGATGGAGTTACAGTTATACATAGAAGATATATATCCTGTACAGATATCTACAAACCACAAGCTGTGCTCTTGTATAAACTGTTCTCTTCCCTACAACCATGGGTACATGTAGGTAGGAAATATCACAATGAAAATATAATTTCAAAATTGAGTTATGTCGTATTTCGAAACAGTTGAATGAAAAGCAGAATTTCTCTCAAAATTCTTAATATTCCTTGCTTATTCTGCTTGTGTCACAAGAGTGCACAGTACTTGCAGTACAATAAAATCAAGGTCATTATATTTCCAGAGATTAACTATGCATCAGAATCCAGAAGTACCACTGTTTATATACAGTTTGATTTTACAGTAGCTTTAATGTATATACCAATATAGGAAGATGACTGAAGGAGAGATGATCAAAATAAGTATGAGTATTAGTTTGACCTTTGACCCCCTTGTCATGTCCTTGACCTCAACCTAAAGAGTGTCAATATTGACACTTTCACTCTGGTGATGATCAACATTACATGTGAAGTTTCATAGGTCAATGTGACAGCAAAAAGAAATAAGGGTCCAGAAAATCAAAACAATAAATGTTGTCCTTTGATCCTCTGCCCTGACCTTGACCTTTACAGTAAGGGCCTGACAGAGGTAGACATTACATATCTTGGTCATGATAATCATTGCCCTGACCTTGACCTTTACAGTAAGGGCTGGACAGAGGTAGACATTACATATCTTGGTCATGATAATCATTGCCCTGAACTTGACCTTTACAGTAAGGGCTGGACAGAGGTAGACATTACATAGCTTGGTCATGATAAGCATTGCCCTAACCTTGACCTTTACAGTAAGGGCTGGACAGAGGTAGACATTACATAGCTTGGTCATGATAAGCATTGCCCTAACCTTGACCTTTACAGTAAGGGCCTGGCAGAGGTAGACATTACATACCTTGGTCATGATAATCATAGCCCTGACCTTGACATTAACAGTAAGGGCCCGACAGAGGTAGACATTACATATCTTGGTCATGATAATCATATCTGTCAAGTTTCTGGTTTTATTTTATTAGAGGATAATGATGCTCAGACAAATGTATGAATGCCTGCTATATACTCCCAAATTTGTAGGGTCATAGGGTGTACATGTTTTAAAAGGAAGTGATAATATCCAATTAAAATAATATGAAATCCTTGAAAAAAGAAATTAAATAAAATGAAACAAAGGAAAGAGAAAGCAAAGCAAGCCTGACAAAGAAACATCTTTTGGTGTTTTTCTTTGAACAGGACATTTAATCTGCATATAAAAACCATGTAAACTAATTTCAGGAAAAAAATAAAAAATACACATGCATGAATAAAACCACCAAATCATAACATGTGAAACCAAACATAAAGTTAGGATATAACATGTCAACTGGAAAACGAACAAACAGAAATCACACAGAAGCAGCTGATGTTATGTCTGAAGTAAGACCTAGGATGTCCCTGTCTTAGAGACATAAACCTAGTGATTTATACTTCCCTCCTTACCCCTCTACGTTTATAGTGTTGGTTGATGGTTGGTGATTTATATGATTATTATTTATTAGTATTTTTTCTTTTCAAGAGTGATTTAGTAGGCTTGTATTACAAACTGTGTTATACTCTCTTGCAATGAATCTATCTGTAGCAAAATAGTAGTTTATACAGTAACTGATCATGATGTATCCCATACAATACATTAAAGAAATTGAATATCAAAACTACACAAACTTATATACAGGAATATTTATCAGTTTATCAGTTCCATTAATATTTTTTCATTAAAACATAAAAATGAATATTTCAATGGCATTTGTTTTGTTTTTAAATAGTCATCATTGTCAACATGTCAATCTCTTCAGCTACAATGCTAACTTATTTTATATCATTCGATTTCAATAAATAATCTTTTGAGACACAGAAAAGCAATATTTTTTATAACAAGTGAAAGAGAATTTGAAGTCATTGGTCAGAAAACAAGTTAATTAATTAACAATCAACAGCACAACCAAGTTAAAACACTGTCAAACACACCCTTCAGTCCTATACTGGACAAGTGTGCTGACTATCGATCTTATATCAAACTGATATACGGTAATACATATTTAAGTGCTCACTTCTAGTTGCACACAAAACGCAGCACAACCTAACTTTAAACGCTTACCCCTTGATTCTTACGAAAACGGCACTGGAAAAAAAAAAGGTTCTCTGTTACAATTATGCCTTTGTCAAATATATTACTGGTTCTATTATACAATATTTATGAAATGTAATGATACTCACAAAGTTATATTTTATTCAAAGTTGCTTTATATAATTTCTAGAAGCTATTCTGTTGTGCGTTGACCAGCTACTTAGTACTACGTATACAGCAGTCAAAATTTGTAATTAAAGAATTATTCAATTTTTTTTTTCATAATTATTTAATGACTACTAAAAATGGTATAACTAATGTCTGTTGTGTTAAATATCAAACAGACGAAGGTTAAAGAACTTGAAGATCAAGAAAACAGACATCTCATTGACATCACAAATATTCCTGACCATGACCTTGGCTTTTGAGTTCAACATAAATTCTTGCAAAACAAAAACATTTTACTTACTCAAAGGGAACATTTAGAATTTGCCATTCATTAAAATGAAAATAATGAACATAAAAAATATCTAAAAGAACAATGCAGAAAAATAATTACAACTTACAAAATTTAGGCACTGCCGCAACCTGCATTTTTGACGTATTTTGTTCGGACCACCAAATTTTCTCATATCCTGAAAAAAAGAAACCTCAATGTATTTTTAAGGATCATGGTTGAATTGCTGCTGTGTGGCACAAGAAATCTGCAATATAAAATTTGTGTTATATACAAAAGTCCTATCCCTTTTCTGGTCCAAGAGTCCTATTCCTTTACTATTCAAAACTTATTGGACAATATTGTCTGTTATGTTATTTCTCTTTGAGAAATTTGGAGGTTCTGCAATTGCTCTAGTTTTCCAAAATGCTAAGCCCCCAGGGCTCTTAATTAGTAAAATATTTTATATATAAAGGGAAACAAATTTCTAGGGACAAACTACATTACCGAGATCGAAAAACCTGGAAATGCAAGTTTGACTGATTGAATGAGAGATTAGTGAAATGACACATTGAAATGAATGTAATATCAGATGCTCAATTTAGTTTTAGACCTGGATATTCAGCTGTTGATGCAGATATCTTCATGACATTACTGACAACCTATATGGCATCGTTTATGACGTCATGACAACCAGTATGATGCTACAGACAACCTTACCTTACAGAAGTCACACCGTCCACAGTCCTCGGTTCGATGACAGGCTTTACATTCCCCACATCGCCTTGAAGACTTTTTTCTGGATTTTTCCTGCACAGGCCAAATTTGCAGGTAAACGACAACATTATTTCTTTAGACATCATTCATTAGACTTGTATAACATATACTTTGTTCCACCCCATGCTCTCTTACTGTCTGTATCACTTATCTCTCTTCCCCACCGTTACCACTTCTAGCATCTTATCACTTGTCTCCCCTTTCCCAGATGCAATACTTGTCTCCCTTTCCCAGCTCCTATCATATGTCTCCTCTTCCCCAGCCTTTTCATCTGTATCAACTTTCCCATCTCATACCATCGGTTTCCTAATTTCCCAAACAATATAATCTGTGTCCCCTTTCACAACCCCAATACATGTCTCTCTTTCCTAGCTCCCTAAACCTGTTACCTATTCTCCAGCCCCATTCAAGCTTCCATCAACTGTTGCTCTTCCCCATCCTCATCACCTTTCTCAGCTTCTCAAGCCCATACCACATTAGGTTGTCTCCCCTACCCAAGCTACCAACATCTGTATTACCTTTCTATGCTTTTCTCCGATTCCCTACTTCCATCACTTCCTGTCTCTGCTTCGCCATCCCTTACAAACTGTCTCCCCTTCCCCGGTCCCCATCACTTGTTCTTCTATTTATAAAGCCACATATGAGGTCTACCCTTTCCCAGCCCCTATCAAATATCTCCTCCACCTGACTTTCCCCCCCACAGCCCATCAGTTTCCTCCCCTTCCTCGGCCAACATCATTTGAGTGAGGACATTAATCACCTTTTCACTGTATTTCCATTCCTGTCTTAGACCTTCTCTTTCTGCGGCTGGGTGAGAGGTGAACTTCTCTTTATTTTCTTTTTTCTTCTTGGATTTATACTTGATATCAAGGCTGGGATTTTGCTCTGTAATTAAGAAATCAATACAACAGTTGAAACAAAGTCTGACTATAATTTGACATTTATTGGAGTAAATAGGATTGAAATCTCATTTCACAGGAGAATTAAGTACAGCATACTGGGAAGCTTATAATTGAGGTCATTAAATCAGAGATTGGACTGGCATGATCTCATCAGCATTGTTATTAGTTTTACCTGGGTTTTTTATCCTTGTACAAATTATTATTTGAACTTAATTTAAGAGAAAATTGTCCATTTATTATTATTATCTTGATTCCATTAAGCTTCAAGCAATGGAATGTTTCCAATGAAGATTTTCTTTATGTTCATAATAAATTCTTAATTCTCACTGATTACATAGTAAAATTATCTAGCAATTACAATTTTATGCTATTTAAAAATCAAGTAATGAAGAATAACTTGTTAGAACTGACCACCTAAACATTTTATATGCCAAATACATGTAAATACGACCTAAAGATAATTCAGTTATGATTGGTCAACTTTTGTATCTGTACTGACCTCGACACATCTCACAGAAGAACTGTTTGATTGACCTGGCATCTAGCTGTGTGACTCCTATACAGTCACCATGGTACCACTCCTCACAGTTGTCACACCCTCTGTAAATATAAATACACGTTTGTCACATCCTATACAGTCACCATGGTACCACTCCTCAGAGTTGTCACACCCTCTGTAAATATAGATAC
This sequence comes from Mizuhopecten yessoensis, assembly GCF_002113885.1. Lineage (NCBI taxonomy): Eukaryota > Metazoa > Mollusca > Bivalvia > Pectinida > Pectinidae > Mizuhopecten > Mizuhopecten yessoensis. The sequence continues at coordinate 234,828 of NW_018408623.1, read as the reverse complement.
AAGTTTGTCACATCCTATACAGTCACCATGGTACCACTCCTCACAGTTGACATACACTTAGTTAAATCTGGGTTTTTTCTTGAAGGAAAAGCCCCCAAAATAATTACAGTGATTATGAAATTGAATTTGAAATCACAGACAACACATTTTAGCTCATAGCTGAAATGGTTAAAATAAGGTCATATACATGTATATTCATTTCTGATAAAAACAAAAGGATTTTGCTCAAGACACAACATTGATTCGTAACTTCTGAGCTACTAAACCAATCAGAAGTATTGGAAAACAATGTCATTTATTTTTGTATTGTCGTTTTCATTAGATTATAACAAGAGGCCCAAGAGGGCCTGTATTGCTCACCTGAATAAGCAAATATTCTCATTAAATATTGCATTGTACTACAAATTTGTAACTTGCAAACTTTGTCGGCTCCATCTGTCGAAACTACTAGTCAAATATTATTATAAGATTTTATGCTTTTTGGCCATCGTTCTTCTTCAAAAGCTGTTTGACATATTTTCCGCTGTGACCTTGTAAGTATGTCACTTCATTTTCCTTCTCAAACTTTTATAGCTCTATCCCAAGAAGCTACCAGCCAAATCTTTTGAATCCATTCCTTTTGGTTCTTGAGAACAAGTCCTTTGAAATGTTCTTGACCTGTGTGACATTTAAAGTAGGTTGAGGTCATTTTAATTTGCAAACTTTGGTGAGCTCTATCCCAAGAAGCCACTAGCCAAATATTATAATTTTATGCCTTTCAATTTTTTTCAGAAGAAGTCTCTTGATGTTTTTGACATATTTGACACCTGTGACCTTGAAGAAAGTCAAACTCATTTTCATTCTCAAACTTTGTCAGGCTCTATCTCAGGAAGCCACAAGGCACATATGAAGGTTCTACACCTTTTAGTTCTTCAGAAGAAGTTGTTTAAAGAGTTTGACATATTTGACCACTATGACCTTGCAATTGAAAGTAGGTCAAGGTAATTTTCATCTCAAACTTTGTCGGGCTCTATCCAAGGAAGCCACCGGCCAATTTTGAAGATATTATACCTTTTAGTTCTTCAGAAGAAGTCTGTTGAAGTGTTTGACATATTTGCTGTGACCTTGAAAAGAGATTAAAGTCATTTTCATTCCCAAACTTTGTTGGGCTCTATCCCAGGAAGCCACTAGCCAAATATAAAGATTTTATTCCTTTTGGTTCTTCAGAAGAAGTCATTTAAAGAGTTTGACATATTTGACTCCTGTGACTTTGTAATCCGGTCAAGGTCATTTTCATTCTCAAACTTTGTCGGGCTCTAGCCCTGGAAGCCCAGCCAAATATAAAGATTCTATACCATTTGGTTCTTCAGGAGAAGTCGTTCAAAAGAGTTTGACATAGTTGACTGCTGTGACCTTGAACGTAGGTCAAGGTCATTTTCTTTCTCAAACTTTGTCAGGCTCTATTCCAGGAAGCCACCAGACAAATATAAAGATTCTATACCTATTAGTTCTTCAGGAGAAGTCGTTTAAAGAGTTTGAAATATTTTACCCCTGTGACCTTGAAAGTAGGTCAAGGTCATTTTTATTCACAAACTTTGTTGGGCTCCTACCAAGTCTATCATTTGGGGAATGGCCAAAATCAAATAATTCATTTCTAAAATTAATGTAACTCATGACCACCTAATCAGCAACAGGTTCTAAGGTCTGGTATTTCAGTTATTTATCAAGAAAGGATTTCAAGGCTGCATTCTTTTTTCTGGCATCACTTCCAGTGGCATTTAGTATCAGAATGGAATAATTTGTTTTAATATATGTTTAAATAAGATCATGGGATTTTCGAAATACATGTTTTTTTCATATCTGGATACACTTGCTGTCAAAAGGCAAGGGCATATAAAGGGATATTAGTAGCATAATTTTGTATCTCTCATCATGTAGGGACAGCAGTCATTGAAGGGACAGATTATATATATGTCACAGGGACTTGACACGTTCCTATGACCCAGAATGAAAAATATACTCCATGGTCCGACCCCAGATCACTTATTATTGTATTTTTTTTCATTCTGGGTCATAGGAACGTGTCAAGTCCCTGTGGATGATGTGTTATGCTGACTTACATCATAAAGCGACTACAGTCAGAAGAGCGACAGATACAGTATTGGGCCTCAGCGACATGTTCCCGGGGACCCTCTGTGTGGTCCATCCTCCTGATCAGCTGGTTCACCTTTGCTTGCCGCTCCGGTAACTGGAACTTGTTGGCTATTCCGTCCGACTGGAGATCAAACAAATATAGAAAATGACAGAAGTTGTAAAACTCTCCTTTATATATTTGCACTGCAATACCACACTATAGAATTACATATTTAGCATTATAAACACGTTTTATACATCCTGTTCACATACATATTTAGCATTATAAACACGTTTTATACATCCTGTTCACATACATATTTTAAACAGTTATCACAGATGGCAGGACATACACGACACATACAAGTATATCCCTCTCTCATAGAGTAGATGTACAAAAAATAATTTTATCTATTATTTTTTCATATTATTCCCGACAAGTGATTGACCAGGAATGCATCACGTTTCCACAGATAAAAACCGATATTGACTTGGAGCGCTGACATTCAACATCGATATTTTAACTGTATTACATTGTTTTAAACACTGACATTCAACATCGACATTTTAACTGTATTACATTGTTTTAAACACTGACATTCAACATCAATATTTTAACTGTATTACATTGTTTTAAACACTGACATTCAACTTCAATATTTTAACATCACTTTGACATTACATTCAAAAGAAATTTTAAAACCATCAGTGATAAAGAAATAAAATCTTACTCACAGCCGACTTCTACTTTCACTCTGTTTCACAGACACATGTTGATTGCGTAATTTATAAGCCAACATGACCCAACTTCCTGTGTAAGTGAATCACACTTCTCTTACACACACATATGTATTGAGACTCCAAGTATCCAATTCCACAAATAACTTAACGTCCACTTGTTGTTTACCTCTTTGATAACAGCTATCACTAGCAGTTTATCTGATGTGTACAGGACAAACAGAATTAATTAGGTGTCTTATAATGTCCCACCTTTGTTTCTGAGTGTCAGAAACAATGTACACATAGCCTCTGTTCAGCTGTAGGTCAGGGTAAACTCACATGTAAGATCACACGTAGCTGCAACCTAATCAGTAATAGTGCACCAAAAGCAAGAGGCTCATGGGACCTGTATCAATAATGCTTCTATGAACTTATATCAATCATCAAACAATTACCAGAATAAGCATAAAACACCAAAATGGATTGGTATAGACATTAGTGTAACCAGAATTTGAAATGACATTAAGATTATTCTTTATACTTGTCCCAGGTCCTGAGAGGAAAAAGGATCAGGTTTCACATATTTTACCAAAATAGATGTAATCCCCTTTTATTGTGCCATACGGTACATGATGTCATGTACAACGAGTTATTCACATTTGGAGTGGTTATATAATGGCAAAATTATGATACCTACTATATATAGAGAGAGATTACACAGTTAAAACATTGTTTTAAAGGTCTCAAATAATTTCCCATCCCCCAACAGTTACATACATTAGCAAAGCATGAATATGATATTGGTGATGTGCTTAGATCTAGACTTGTATCTATATCTGTACTTGAACTACAGCCAATCTCAGGTTTCCTATAATCATTTATGCTGATTACTGGCAGCTCTATAGGGTTATGGTTACACAATAACTGTCAGTGCCAATAATGATGACAAAAGTACAACCGGAATGTAACCTTAAAATATATATTTCTTCTTTAATGCCCCGGTTACACATTCATGGATCGTTGCGCCGGATCCACTATGGATGGAAACTCACGGATGATCCCGGAATAGTCTATATCTGTGGTCCGCTACGGATGCACCACAGTTTGACTACATATAGGGGCTAGTTGACAATGGAGAGTGATACGGATTGCTACGGTTCGGTACGGTTTAGTACAGAATGACACAGTAAGCAATCTGTTTACAAACTGCTACGCTCGGGTGTTCATTCCACAACTTAATTTTAATTTTAGTACCGGTTAGTACAAGTACATAGTTCACCGCAACTAGCCGTACTGATCCTTGGCGACTTGAGCCTGGGGATGTACTACGAATAAATACGGACAATTACGGACAACAAGGATTAGTACGTTCTATTAAGGATCAGTTTAAGGATGTGCTACGGTTGTGTGATCTATGGTGAATTTTTGAATATGTGCTACGGTTGTGTGATCTATGGTGAATTTTTGAATATGTTCAAAAATTGTCACGGATATACAAGTACTACTACAATTGATCCAGGATACATTACTGACAGCTAAGGACCACTACAGAATGATGGTGAATCGTATCTGTGGCTAATCCGGCGTCCGATCCTTGAATGTGTGACTGGGGCATAAAATACAAAAATTCCATGGAATTATATAATAATAATAATAACAAGAGGCCCAAGAGGGCCTGTATCGCTCACCTGAATATTTAAGCAGTCATAGCAAAATATTCTCATTAAATATTATATTGCACTAAAAATATTGCCCTCGCAAACTTTGTTGGCTCCATCTGTTGAAACTACCAGGAAAATATTATTACAAGATTCTATGCTTTTTGATTCTTCAGAAGTTGCTTGACATATTTTCCCCTGTGACCTTGTAAGTAGGTCAATGTCATTTTCCTTCTTAAATTGGTAAGCTCTATTCCAAAAGCTACCACCTAAATCTTATGAATCCATTCATCAGAATAAATCCTTTGAAATGTTCTTGACCTCTGTGACATTTAAAGTAGGTTGAGGTCATTCTTATTTACAAACTTTGGTGAGCTCTATCCCAAGAAGCCACTAGCCAAATATTTTAATTTTATGCCTTTCGATTTTTCAGAAGAGGTCGCTTGATGTTTTTGACATATTTGACACCTGTGACCTTGAAGAAGGTCAAAGTCATTATTATTCTTAAATTTTGTCGGGCTCTATCTCAGGAAGCCACAAGGCAAAATATGAAGGTTCTACACCTTTTAGTTCTTCAGAAGAAGTCGTTTAAAGAGTTTGACATATTTGTCCACTGTCACCTAGAAAGTAGGTCAAGGTCATTTTCATTCTCAAACTTTGTCGTGCTCTATCCAAGGAAGCCACCAGCCAAATATAAAGATTCTATACCTTTTGGTTTCTCAGAAGAAGTTGTTGGTTGCATATTTGACCGCTGTGACCTTGAAAGTAGGTCAAGGTCATTTTAATTCCCAGACTTTATTGGGCTCTTTCCCAGGAAGCCACCAGCAAAATATAAAGGTTATATACCTTTTAATTCTTCAGAAGAAGTCGTTTGAAGCCTTTGACATATTTGACCCCTGTGACCTTGAAAGCAGGTCAAGGTCATTTTCATTCTTAAACTTTGTTGGGCTCCTACCAAGGAAGCTTTCAGTCAAATATCATGGCTCTACACCTGTCCGTTCTTCAGAAGTCGTTTAAAGGAAAAGTTGACGGACGACGACGGACGACACCTTCGGGCAGGTGAGCTAACAATGTAGCTATACATATGCCATATAACTAAACTACCTTAATTTGCATTCATTAATGTTACGGTCATCATTGTGTAATAGTGTATGTGTGGCGTGTTCGTAGGGTACAGAGTACTAGTGTATCATGCGACGTGGCGTGAGGTTTGGAAGAGATTTGGAATGGTTATGCTTTAGCATGTGTTTCATGGACTGGATTATATATATATTCTGCATGTTAAAATTCATTTAATAAACAAGAGGCCCATGGGCCTTAACAGTCACCTGAGTCCTACAGTATTTATTTTTGTTGTTGAAATATGTACCAATTTGAGTAAAAAATTGTTAAGCATAACTTTAACTTAAGTTTGTCAGGACCATGAGCTGATCATTCCGAGACCGATTTTCAGTTAGATCGGCCCATTAGAACTTGTTTTTAAGTTTGAAATAGGTATTTTCCAAATAGCGGCCATGGCAGCCAAATTGTATACCTGATCGACCCGAAAAATAACAAAACTTTGTCAGGACCATGAGTCAAATATTCCTACAAAGTTTCAGTTCAATCGGCCAAGTAGAACTTGACTTTAAGTTTGAAATAGTTTTTCAAAATGGCGGCCGTGGTGGCCATATTGGATTTCTGATTGACCCGAAAAATAACAACACTTGGTCAGGGAGATGTCAGTAACCTTCCCATGAAATATTAATGAAATCCTGTTGACAGTATTTCAGCTTAAGCTGAAAATGTAAAATGTTAACGGACAACGCACGACCAACGATGAAGATGGATAGCAATAGGTCACTTGAGCTTAAGTTCAAGTGACCTAAAAAAATGTTGAATACAAATTTATATCTAGTACATTTTACTTACCATTTTGTCTGTTTTAAAGCTAGACTTGCAGAAATGGTGCAGCTCCAAGGAACTCTATCATCAATACATCACAGTGTACTCCTGGGAAAATATCAAAATTCATCGACTTTTAACACATTTTTGAAACAATTTTATGAATTTTACCATTTTCAGATCATTTCATACTCAGAAAAAAATATTTACAGTAAAACTATCCCAGTGGTACGGAAATATTTAATATATATGATATACAAAAATAATTTTGAATTCAACTATAGGAACCCTTTTGAATTGTGCAGAATAATTAACATACATGTATGTTCTTTCCAAAACAATGCAGAAAGTGTGGAAAGCCCTAGAAACAATGTTAAATCAATAAAGCCACCCACAAATGCCAGGAACTCCAGCACTTGCCTAGGTATATTGTTGGCACTATGAATGGCAGACAAATGAAGCCGGGACGAGAACAACACAAGACTAGCTGTCTCCAGGGCTCCCTATAAAATTAATCAAACCTTTAATAGCTGTCTGACTGACACCAAATTATTATCATCTAATGTTTAAATAGCATTTCTGTTTCCCCTTTCAAATTCAATAATTACAACTAGTAATTTTGAAATTGTTGCTTTATGAAGTTTTATCATACAATACTGGTAATTAGATGCCTAAGAAGAAACCGAGCTATTAAGATACCTGTGACAGGTGCTTTATATTACAGATGTAGAAATGAATTTAAAAATAATGATCAGTCTGATGTAAACCATCTCTTCAAAACAATTAAAGAACATTTCTGACAGCAAAATTAAACTTTGCTTACAAATGTACATACTAATATAAGGGGGACACATTTGTATCAATAGTGTCTATTTGTTTATCTGAGGGTATAGTTTTTTTTTTAATGGCATCTGTTATTGTTTATCTTAGATTTATAAAGTTATCATATGTTGGTATGTGCCATTTCATATGTATTCCCAAAAGTTTTGGGCTTTTATAATTAATGAACAAATAGATGTTTAAAAAAATAGAATATTATTAATTTTCTAATAATATTATTAATTTAATTAATCATCTACAACCTACTGTAGAGGCAATATGTTGTACGGTTTTGGTAATTCCTATTTGATGATACATACATGTACCACCTGTTGAAGCATTTTTTGAAGCAGTGAAAAGTTATCTCCCTTTTATGTATATATACTTGTACCAGTACAATAAAACTACACATCTCATCTTCAAGATTACCTCCTCTAAAAATGAGAATTATATGTCGACATCATTACCACATGATTACTAAGTAAGCAATGCAAGCTATTGCAATGATGTGTTTTACATATGTGTTAATCATGATTCATGCTTATCCGACTATGTTAAGAATCATTTAGGTGCAGTCATGGCATATAACTATATATAAATAGATTTCATATAACATGTCATTCCGTAGCATTCACTTCAGTCACAACAGAGAGTGACAAGTTTATTAACTCATTCACTCCTGAAGACACATTTGAACTCTTCCAATTCAAAGGTTAGACTAGTTCATTATGAAACTTCAGGGGTGAATGAGTTTTCACAGGTACCGCCGCGCATAAGTTTAAACAAAATAATGCAGTAATGTTGTTGTCTGACTATATGCAAAATTCAGAACATTTCATTGACAGATTAAGACGTAAATTATTTATGTGATAAAAGTTGCATGTGCACACAACTTTGAAATTTACAAATTGCATTCAAGATTAGATCTATATTAAAAAAAATTGTTTACACATAGAGATCTGTTGATTTATGGACAATCTTCTGTCTAATGTGGTGAATTCAAGAACAGAATGAATATGAATTTGATGAACACTGGCAAAACCAAACGCAGAAATACAGTTTTAAACTTTAAGAAAAAAAAAATCTAAACGTCTTCTTCTTCTTCTTCTTCTTCTTCCAATAATCAGTCTGCTACCTCTGGTGTATTATCGCAGATAGTCTGGAAGCTTGTCTGACAGATATCAGTATCTGGATGAACGCCAACATGCTTAAACTTAATCAGGAAAAGACGGAATTAATCGTCTTTTCCCCTTAGTGTCAGCAAACAATGGCTCTCCAGCTCAAGGTTGGTGCCAGAACTATTGAGACTGTTCCAGCTGTTAAAAACCTAGGGGTATACTTTGACAGTTCTCTGAACATGGAGAAACAAGTGAACGCTATTGCCAAATCCTGTTACTTCCAGATCAGGAACATTGGCTGTATTCAGCAGTTTCTAACTGCAATTGCATGCAAAATTTTAGTGCATTCACTTGTTACCTCTCGGTTGGATTATGGTAACGCCCTGCTCTGTGGTATATCTGACAAACTAACTAGTCGTCTGCAGAGGGTCCAGAACACTGCAGCACGACTAGTTACTCGTACTCAAAAGAGAGAGCACATCACACTTGCGCTTTATTCGTTGCACTGGTTACCTGTATGATACAGGTCGCAGTACAAAATTCTGGTATACACATACAAGGCACTGAATGGAACAGCTAGCTTCTCAGTACCTACAGGAGCTTGTTACCCTGTATCAGCCCTCAAGATCACTGCGGTCGGAGTCAGAATCTTTGTTGTGTGTCACAAAATCTCGTACTGTGACCTACAGAAACAGATGCTTTGGTAGGGTTTCGGCTACGTTGTGGAATAGCTTACCATCTGCTAATAGGAAGTCAAATACCCTGGCCAAGTTCAAGAGGGACATAAAAACTCACCTCTTCACGTCTGCATTTTAGAATCTTTGCAAAGACGTCATGTAAATACCATCCTTTTATTTGTTCAAGTATGTGCACATTGCTTGTTAAATGTATGAAAGTGATTGCAAGCCTTTGTTGTTTGTTTTCACAATTATAACCATTACTATTACCCATATGTTGTAAAGCGCCTTAGAGTAATTTTACAAATTATATAGGGCGCTATATAAACGTTGTATATTATTATATTATTATTATAGCCTAATTAATACACTTTTAATAACTTTTATTATTAAAAGTAGCCTTATACACTTTTAATAACTTTTATTATTAAAAGTCACAACTTTTAGTAAAAAGAAAAGTTTAATAATTTTTATTTCAGGGCTAGAAAGTCACAACTTTTGATAAACATTTTTTTCCAGAGCTGGCTGCGGCATAGTCCGAATTATTCGACTTTGTCAGAATAAACTCTACAGTTGAATCCAAGTTAATTATTTATTTTGATGCTTTAATTACTTACTTTTTACTATGTTAATGTCACATGTGTCTTTTTAATAGCTTATGTATAAGTTCATTATATTAATACCATACAATTGAGATCCAATTTTTAATTTGGGTCTCTGAATACAACTCATGTCGGGTATGATGAGGTGATGAAATTAAGGGCAAAGAACTGTATTAAAGCGAATCACTGAATGGAAATTTTCACAATACACAATGACCACCTAAAATGTACGTAAGAAGATTTAATAACGATAACATGACAAACTAAACATGTACATAGAATGTAAACAACCTATTTTTGAAGATGAACAATCTAGATGTGAATGTAAACTGTACACAACACTTGACACAACTACAATGTACAAACAGTGGTTCGAGTCATATAACATACTAAAGAGTTGTTAAATATCGATGTTCTTCTAATTCTAAGTATAAGGCCTACTTACCCAGCTATTTTTGGTGTTGTTTTATCTTCTATATATAATTGTTTTCGTGAAATAGTGCTGTGCATTTCGTGATACAGAAGCAGGTAAACGCAAGCATGAACACAATGTGTAGTACGTCACGACTTTCTGCGTTCTAGCCCGGAAGTAGTTGAAACCGGTATATTCCCAGCCTTTTTCACAAAAATCCCTATGCTTTGAGGAAAAACGCAGACGAAATGGAAGGACTTATTCCAGTTATCAATAAGTTGCAAGATGTCTTCAATACAGTAGGATCAGAGACTATTTTACTGCCACAGATCGTTGTAATTGGCAACCAGGTAATATCGGAAAGGAAAACGTAATATCAATGTTTTGATTTCACTTTTGATTTCAATGTCATAGAAATAAAACAAGATCGTCTGTCTGTTTCCCACAACTATTGTTAGTATGCAACTGATATGCGCAGATGATATAGACAGTTAAGAAAAGGGGTTTCTCGTTATGTGTTTGCATCATTATTTTTTTTTACAAAACGCCCAGTAATAGTTATATTTAGAACTAGATTAAAACTAGTGCCTACTGTTTGGTATTTTTTTCACTTTTCCAAAGGAAGCTGTTTATTTGGAAGAAGCAAAATAAACTGCAATGCATGTAGCCCCAAAAATGCAACAGGGCATATTGGGGTTCAAACCCCCGCATCTCATCAAAACAAAACACTGACTTGACTGAGCCCTTTATTTGAGCTACAACGTACCTGGAATTAATATTGAATTGATACCTTTTAATATTGGCAGGTATTTTATCGATCCCATGCCTTGTAAAGAGGCAAGCCCGGTGATTCCACACCGGGTCAATTTTAGCATTAATTGATAGCCCATAGGTCCGTATCCATATATACACTGGTTTATAATAATAAATGACTAATTTATTAATGTAAACTATTTCTGTTGATTTCCTATGTAACTTGAAGTTAAAGTCTGCCTAAAATGGCATTAAATCATACAGTTTACGCAGCGAAGGTAATCCAATTTGAATTGACCTCCATGATGGAAAGGGGAAACTTGTTGATCTCTCTTCCAATATATAGATCAGATTTCTATATATGGGACGGTGTCATCACTCAATGTATTGCATTAGTAGTAAACATGGCGGCATAAGTAGTAATAATATATTTGGTCATGCAGGCCATATATAGAGAAACTGATAATTCCTATCGGTAAGAACAGGAGTGGAGGTGGGACATTGTAAGAAGAATATAATGACCTTTTCAGGGAGTTTATTTTTAAAAAATCAAATACGGTTGCAATGTTTGATTTTGGTTCCAGAGTTCCGGTAAAAGTTCTGTGGTAGAGAGTCTGGTTGGGCGTGACTTCCTTCCTCGAGGGACAGGTATTGTGACAAGGCGCCCTCTGGTGCTGCAGCTCGTCCATGTGGCCAAAAATGATGCTGAGTCCAGAAAGGTAGAAGGTGGAGGTAAGTAGAATGAATACACACATATATAAAGTATATTTAGAAATTCATTAATGAATGCAGGCCAAATGTATATAACCAATCAATTAATTTAAATACATTCTTTATTATTAACAAAATATTAAACAGGTGCAGCAAAAAACCTATGTACTGGTAAAGTTATTTTTTGCATCGTATATATATTCATACAAGACTCAGTTGTCCGTGACAGTGCCCATGAGTTTATGCAATTGCGCAACGTTCATCCAACAGGTCTGTCAACTTAACTTTTTTCTTTCAAATTATAATGTCCATGCTATTTGGTACATGTATATAGCTTACTAGGATTAAGAGCTATCATGGGTGTTTATACAGTGCAACATCATGGATCAAAAGATGTACTAAAAAACTCATTGCCTGTAGGTTTCAGGTGAAAGGCTATCAATTTTGTTTAAATGAAGGACGTTCTTCTAATCCGAAGTAATAAAAGTACCAAGTAAAAAGTGTTAAAAGCTTAAAATCTCAAAAGATCTGCCTTTTTCTGTTGATGAGCTGATACATCGAAAAATAATCCAACACAATTGAATAATATCTGAGTGATACAGGCTTTATTTTGGCTTCTTGTTTTAGAACTCAGATACAGTTCCTGGCTTCAAAATACAATTGCTATAGAAAATGTTTAATATTTAATGGTCAGCTCCACAACCAGCGCTAGAACTACTAGATGTATATGTCTCCTATGTCATAACAACAGTATGAATAATGTGGCCACTGGATCTCACAATCAGCGCTAGAACTACTTGGCGTATATATGTCTCCTATGTCGTAACAACAGTATGATAAATGTTGGCACTGGATCTCACAACCAACGCTAGAACTACTTGGTGTATATATGCCTCCTATGTCATAACAACAGTACGATAAATGTGGCCACTGGAACTCACAACGAGCGCTAGAACTACTTGGAGTATATATGTCTCCTATGTCGTAACAACAGTATGATAAATGTTGGCACTGGATCTCACAACCAGTGCTAGAACTACTTGGTGTATACATGTCTCCTACCTCATAACAACAGTATGATAAATGTGTCCACTGGATCTCACAACCAGCGCTCGAACTACTTGGTGTATATATATCTCCTATGTCATAACAACGGTATGATAAATGTGGCCACTTGTTCTCTCAACAAGCGCTAGAACTACTTGGTTTATATATGTCTCCTATGTCATTACAACAGTATGATAAATGTGTCCACTGGATCTCACAACCAGAGCTAGAACTACTTGGTGTATATATATCTCCTATGTCATAACAACTGTATGATAAATGTGGCCACTGGGTCTCACAACCAGCGCTAGAACTTCTTGGTGTATATATGTCTCCTATTTCATAACAACAGTATGATAAATGTGGTGACTGGATCTCGCAGCCAGCGCTAGAACTACTTGGCGTATATATGTCTCCTATGTCATTACAACAGTATGATAAATGTTGGCACTGGATCTCACAACCAGTGCTAGAACTACTTGGTGTATGTATGTCTCCTATGTCATAAGAACAGTATGATAAATGTGGTGACTGGATCTCGCAGCCAGCGCTAGAACTACTTGGGGTATATATGTCTCCTATGTCGTAACAACAGTATGATAAATGTGGACACTGGATCTCACAACCAGCGCCAGATCTACTTGGTGTATATATGTCTCTTATGTCATAACAACAGTATGAATAATGTGGCCACTGGATCTAACAACCAGCGCTAGAACTACTTTGTTTATATATGTCTCCTATGTCATAACACCAGTATGATAAATGTGGGCACGGGATCTCACAACCAACGCTAGAACTACTTGGTGTATACATGTCTCCTACCTCATAACAACAGTATGATAAATGTTGGCACTGGATCTCACAACCAGCGCAAGAACTACTTGGTGTATATATGCCTCCTATGTCATAACAACAGTATGATTACTGTGGCCACTGGATCTCACAACCAGAGCTAGAACTACTTGGTGTATATATATCTCCTATGTCATAACAACGGTATGATAAATGTGGCCACTTGTTCTCTCAACAAGCGCTAGAACTACTTGGTATATATATGTCTCCTATGTCATTACAACAGTATGATAAATGTGGCCACTGGATCTGAACAACAATGTTAGTTGGATACGTATAACGTACTTATATAAGCATTGAATTAAAATCGTCAAAGCAAACAAAGAAATTTGTCAATTTTTTAGTGCAATACGCCCCTTCTTCAAGACAGGAACATTAACACTAACATTTCACAACATACAGTATAATGAAGATAAACAGTCACTATGAAACAAAACTACAACATAAAATGCATAAAATAAACAGTTATCACTTATGATAACGGCTAACCCCCTCAGTTAGCTGTGATCATAAGTGATAAGCAATAAAAAATATATATTACTACCAGGTATATATTTATTACTGTGTGTCCCGATTTAGCCGAGTTCAATTAATCTTGATGTTAAAAATGAGCCAAAATATTTACCTAATGTATACCATTCTGTTTACCCAGTATTAAATGGATATAATATTTGATGATTTCAGGAACTGTAAAGGCGGAGGAATGGGGGAAATTTTTGCACACAAAAGAAAAAATTTATACTGACTTTGATGAGATCAGACGAGAGATAGAAAATGAAACAGATCGGATGTCTGGAATAAACAAGGTGAGAGCAATGTAATAAATTAACTTGTGAAAATTAATTTTTGAAATGAAGTTTTCTTTATCTCTTTAGAATCTGCATTGGATGTTATTAAGTACTAGGCTCAACCCCTGTACATGCAATTAAATGGTGGATTTTCAATGTATTTTTTAGACAAGGTGTAACTCCTGCAAGAAATAAATAGGTAACCTTGAACCAGTGTTGTTATTGTTTGATCTCATTCATTATATATACTTACGCATCTTCATTTTCGCTTCGGCTTGTATTCGTCATTGAATGATGAAATTCCTTGTCTTCAAAATACAGTTTTTCAGCGTGGGTCCCCAATGGGGATTGATTTTGGTTATGAAGTCGTTAAGTTTTCTAAATACGAGTAGATTTTATCGTGATTTATAGTAGAATATCCACAATTACTTGGTTGCATATAGTCTTCATGATTATTTGGTGATGCAGCCCCGTACTTAGCGCTTGGGTATTGAAAAAGACCGTCCGACACCGACACGATAGGTGCTCGTGTCAAATGCACTTGTCGCCATGTTGTTTATATTGGTGACCACCAAATGCAACATCTTGCGGGAAATTAGAAAAAAAATTAGGTCACATGATGAAAAGTGTGTACTCTGCACCTATCAAACTCTTATCAACTGATGGGTTCAAATTTTAGCAATAATTAATTGATTACACCGCTATTGTGTACTAGAACCAGCTAATCAAAAGACAGGTAACACCAAAGTCACTGTTGTGTGTACACGACAACAGGGGATCAGGGAGCATAGTTTTTTTCGTCTGTACCAAACAAAAGTGTGGAAAGAGTGAAAACCTGAGATGTGTCAAACAATACCTAAAATTATATTTTAAAGCCTGAACATCAAGATACAATAAGAGTTATGTCTGATCAGTGAACAAGATCTCGTGAGTTATCTGTCAGAAAAGAGAATAAACACGTTCTAATGCATTATTGTTGATATGAATGATAACTGTAAGGAGTGATTTCTATATATATCTCAGTAAATATTTATCTTGGCCAGAACCTCCTCTGCTAATAATAAACAATCAAATTCATTTATCATATTTTTACAGGGAATTAGTCAAGATCCCATCAACTTGAAGATATTTTCACCAAAGATTGTGAACCTGACCCTGGTGGACTTGCCAGGGATGACCAAAGTCCCAGTGGGAGACCAGCCTCAAGACATTGAGGGACAAATATATGAACTCTGTTTAAAATACATAAGCAATCCAAATTCAATCATTCTAGCTGTAAGTGCAGCCAACACAGACATGGCCACTTCAGAGGCGCTGAAACTGGCCAGGGATGTGGATGTTGATGGTATGTTGGGGTATTGTTACACATTTTAGTTATGTAGTCCAGCTCCTTGAATAGTAAACAGTCATTAATTACACTCGATAAAAATAGTTATGTTATTGTCTCTTACAGACAATGTTACCAGATTGTTTTAAGAAAGCCCACATACATGCTTGCAAATGATGATACCGGTATAGTTACTGTAGAATAAGTTGATTGCAGTTTATAGCACAGATATTTACATGGATCATGTCATTATGTCAATAATTGTTTTGCAATCATGTATATATATATATGTATGTATATGCCCCGTGAATTAGCTTAAATATCCTCATGAAGATAAATAGCTGTACAATGTTTCAAGATTTTCCAGTTTGTAACTTTTGTTTTAAACCAATAAAAACAAAACCTGTAGACTGTGGACCAGTCATCTGGGTGGTAATTTGCCTCAGGAAATGATAAATCAGCCTTGTCGAAGGAAACCAGAAATTTGCTAGAATCTCTCCTTAAATCCTATACTTTAGCTGTTTTATTATACTCAGTCTGATATAAACTGCACTGACATGGCTTTCATTAGACCCTTGAGAGGATTTTTTTACTCCCCAAAATGACTTTTGGGTTTGAAAAAGATATGTCTATATGACATGTGTTTTGATTCCTCAGATTTCAGGGAAAATGTGATATAACTTCTGAAATAGCTAAATATTAACTGAAAGCCCTGATTTTATAAAGGCTTTATTCCAAGATGAAAGTTCTGAAACCCTGTAAAGAGCCATATCTACTCCTTCACAGATGTCAGCAGTGATATCTCGGTGGCTAACAAACAAACTGAAAGGTTATGTGTGTACTTGCTCTACTTCTCACCTCAAGCTTTGGTCAGTTTGGCGTGATGGTATAGACCTGGGTGTGGCAAGTGGAATGTGATCTCAGCCAGATGTTTAGATTGGTTCGTTTATGACAGGGATAGAGTCTTTCAACTAACAGTTTCTGTTTTTAATCCTGTTTTGGTACATTCCCAATTTCCAGGTCGTCGCACTTTGGCCGTGGTGACCAAACTTGACCTGATGGACCATGGGACAGACGCTATGGATGTTTTATGTGGACGAGTGATCCCTGTCAAGCTCGGTATCATAGGTGTAGTCAACCGTAGTCAGGCCGACATCAATTCAGCCAAGGTAACATGCTTGCTTGTGAAATATTGTTTTGGATGGATCTGTATACATATTTGTTATTGGTGGAGATGCATTTGTTACGGGTTGAGATAAGATATTTTTGTGTAAGTAGAGCTTCAGTTATTATGGATTAGTGAGCCCTGGACAAGTGAACTGTCAACAAGGGTTGCCCTGCCAGCATAAAATGCTGTCAGACTCTTTAGACATCATAGTCTAACTGGGTTAGAATCGAAGCATTCACAAATTAACTCCATTCAGATGACTTTTTGAGGATTGTTTTATAACGTACATTTACATTATCAATTTTCTACATTGATATTTATTTGCAGGATTTAACATCTTGTGTGAAAGACGAGGGTGCATTTTTACAAAAGAAGTACCCATCAATAGCTAGTAGAAATGGCACACACTACCTAGCTAAGACATTAAATAGAGTAAGTATCCCTTACTGTACAACATTTGAAAAAAAAATTTAATGAAAATTTATTTGTATATGTTTTGATTGATAACATTGAATTTATTTATTGTTTCAATTCAACAGACCCGAGGATCCAAATACGGAATTGATAACAATGATATCAACAATAAAGTTAAATATCACAGATAAAGACATACTTGTTCTATACAAGATACATAGCAATGTAGTATACAATGCATACTGATGGAAATTAGATTTAAAACATACAGCCTTTAAGCAAAACTAAAAAGTAGACGATAGTACATTCAAAGATAGAGTCCATTTCACAAGAATTTCTGTTTAAAACTTGTATTGCACGATGAAAATGCTGAATTTCCTGACATTTATTCTACTCTGTCGACAAAGGAAAAGAATGAGTGAACAGAACATTTTTTGCTCACGACTAACATATACATCATAGGTTATAACTTCATAGACAACTTGGTCTGTGAAATAAACGATTCCTATAGACCTCCAGTGAATTTCAAGTTTGTACGCTAGAATTTATATCACTGAACATATCAATGTCACTTCCCTTTCAACAGTTTAAGCAATATGTGTTTCCTTATAGAGATTAAGTTCCAATCTCAATGACAACAGAACACCATTTAAAGTGGTCATGATAATTTTTTCGTTCCGTTTCAGTTACTCATGCATCACATACGAGACTGTTTACCCGAGCTAAAGACGCGAGTGAACATTCTTATGGCACAGTTCCAGTCCCTTCTCATCTCATTTGGAGAACCAGTAGAAGATAAGGTAACACAGTGAATTGGATAATATATTCATCTTCATATATTTACTGAATATCATCTGTTTATATCAGGTAAGATCCCATATTTATCCTACAATAAGCCCAGGGGGCCAACATATAATTTCTGACTGAAAGTAGGGGGATGGGGTAAAATACAGGACAAAGAAAGTAGGGGGATTGAGTAAAATACAGGACAAAGAAAGTAGGGGGATTGGGAAAAATACAGGACAAAGAAAGTAGGGGGAGGGGGTAAAATACAGGACAAAGAAAGTAGGGGATTGGGGTAAAATACAGGACAAAGAAAGTAGGGGATTGGGGTAAAATACAGGACAAAGAAAGTAGGGTGATGGGGTAAAATACAGGACAAAGAAAGTAGGGGTATGGGGTAAAATACAGGACAAAGAAAGTAGGGTGATTGGGTAAAATACAGGACAAAGAAAGTAGGGGGATGGGGTAAAATACAGGACAAAGAAAGTAGGGTGATTGGGTAAAATACAGGACAAAGAAAGTAGGGGATGGGGTAAAATACAGGACAAAGAAAGTAGGGTGATTGGGTAAAATACAGGACAAAGAAAGTAGGGGGATGGGGTAAAATACAGGACAAAGAAAGTAGGGGGATGGTGTAAAATACAGGACAAAGATAGTAGGGTGATTGGGTAAAATACAGGACAATAAAGTAGGGGGATGGGGTAAAATACAGGACAAAGAAAGTAGGGGGATGGGGTAAAATACAGGACAAAGAAAGTAGGGGGTTGGGGTAAAATACAGGACAAAGAAAGTATGGGGATTGGGTAAAACACAGGACAAAGAAAGTACGGGGATGGGGTAAAACACAGGACAAAGAAAGTAGGGGGATGGGGTAAAATACAGGACAAAGAAAGTAGGGGGATGGGGTAAAATACAGGACAAAGAAAGTAGGGGGATGGGGTAAAATACAGGACAAAGAAAGTATGGGGATGGGGTAAAATACAGGACAAAGAAAGTAGGGGGATGGGGTAAAATACAGGACAAAGAAAGTAGGGGGATGGGGTAAAATACAGGACAAAGAAAGTAGGGGGATGGGGTAAAATACAGGACAAAGAAAGTAGGGGGATGGGGTAAAATACAGGACAAAGAAAGTAGGGGGATGGGGTAAAATACAGGACAAAGAAAGTAGGGGGATGGGGTAAAATACAGGACAAAGAAAGTAGGGGGATGGGGTAAAATACAGGACAAAGAAAGTAGGGGGATGGGGTAAAATACAGGACAAAGAAAGTAGGGGGATGGGGTAAAATACAGGACAAAGAAAGTAGGGGGATGGGGTAAAATACAGGACAAAGAAAGTAGGGGGATGGGGTAAAATACAGGACAAAGAAAGTAGGGGGATGGGGTAAAATACAGGACAAAGAAAGTAGGGGGATGGGGTAAAATACAGGACAAAGAAAGTAGGGGGATGGGGTAAAATACAGGACAAAGAAAGTAGGGGGATGGGGTAAAATACAGGACAAAGAAAGTAGGGGGATGGGGTAAAATACAGGACAAAGAAAGTAGGGGGATGGGGTAAAATACAGGACAAAGAAAGTAGGGGGATGGGGTAAAATACAGGACAAAGAAAGTAGGGGGATGGGGTAAAATACAAGACAAAGAAAGTAGGGGGATGGGGTAAAATACAGGACAAAGAAAGTACGGGGATGGGGTAAAAATACAGGACAAAGAAAGTAGGGGGATTGGGTAAAATACAGGACAAAGAAAGTAGGGGATTGGGGTAAAATACAGGACAAAGAAAGTAGGGAGATGGGGTAAAATACAGGACAAAAAAGAGCTTTTGTTGGCATTTCTTCCTCACAGCACTGTATATTGGTGGGCTTACAACCAAGCAGGGTGTTATTGCTGGGTTAATATGGTACCTGTATGTATATATGTCTGTATGCTTGCCCCTCGGGTTATCACCTATATGTTTAACCTATCTACCCCACAGGGTCAGCTGTTATTACAGATCATCACGAGATTTGCCTCAGCTTACTGCAGCACAATAGAGGGAACCTCTAAATACATTGAAACTTCAGAACTGTAAGTGAACTGATGGTTATTAGATGTTCAAAGTTTCTACATGAAAAGATATATATTGCGTGACATCTAGGTACCAGGGTACAGTTAGTATAGGGTCAAGTGGAGTGCTGTATCATTGAATGGTTAACACTGTCCAAGGCAGTGAATATAGCTCAGCTGAAGTTACAGCTAACAAGCCTCTATTCTAATGTTCTTTAATGTTTGTTCCTCGAAAATGACTTATTTTCACAACATGCAAACTGTCAAGCTGCACTAATCCAGCCACAACTAGGTGGCAGATGAATTAATGAGGCTGCTCTGTATTGCATGGTCTGTACTACCTGTAACACTTCAATACTGCCTTCTCTCCTTATGAAAACCAAATATTGTTCCTGAATACACGGGTAATACACTTTTGGGATTTGAATTTGATGTTTTAAATCAGTCTGTGATATTATTTTCTGCGGATAAAATTCATATGTTCCACGTTTGTTTCTCAACCATAATTCTAAAAATAAACTAATTTTAGTCAAACCTGTTCTTTAAATACTGATTTGTATTCTTAAGTTGTGCAATATTGTCAAGGTAATCACCAGGTCTAGAGTGTATGTAACTTAATGATATTTATCTTTTTAATTTCAGATGTGGTGGAGCTAGAATTTGTTATATATTTCACGAGACGTTTGGTCGTACTTTAGAATCTGTAGATCCACTAGTAGGCCTAACAACAATGGACGTTCTGACAGCTATTAGGAATGCAACGGTGAGGTGGACTGATATATTCAGTCAGTTTCAGTCTGGTTAAAAATTGTCAGATGTTTACATACTTCATGATTCGGTCTGATCAGAGATTACACCCCTCAAGCTTCAGTCTGGTGAGAGCTGACCTTTACGTTCTGTCATTGTTTAGTCCAGTGATAGCTGATATTTATGTTCTGTCAATATTTAGTCCAGTGAGAGCTGACCTTTACATTCTGTCAATGTTTAGTCCAGTGATAGCTGATATTTATGTTCTGTCAATATTGCGTCAAGTGATAGCTGATATTTATGTTTTGTCAATATTTAGTCCAGTGATAGCTGACCTTAATGTTCTGTCAATATTTAGTCCAATGAGAGCTGATATTTATGTTCTGTCAATATTTAGTCCAGTGATAGCTGATATTAATGTTCTGTCAATATTAAGTCCAGTGAGAGCTGACCTTAATGTTCTGTCAATATTAAGTCCAGTGAGAGCTGACCTTTATGTTTTGTCAATATTTAGTCCAGTGAGAGCTGACCTTAATGTTTTGTCAATATTAAGTCCAGTCATAGCTGACCTCAATGTTTTGTCAATATTTAGTCCAGTGAAAGCTGACCTTTATGTTCTGTCAATATTTAGTCCAGTGAGAGCTGACCTTAATGTTCTGTCAATTTTTAGACCAGTGAGAGCTGATATTTATGTTCTATCAATATTTAGTCCAGTGAAAGCTGGCCTTTATGTTCTGTCAATATTTAGGCCAGTGATAGCTGACCTTAATGTTCTGCCAATATTAAGTCCAGTGAGAGGTTACCTTTATGTTCTGTCAATATTAAGTCCAGTCATAGCTGCCCTCAATGTTTTGTCAATATTTAGTCCAGTGAGAGCTGACCTTTATGTTCTGTCAATATTGAGTCCAGTGATAGCTGACCTTTATGTTCTGTCAATATTTAGTCCAGTGATAGCTGACCTTTATGTTCTGTCAATGTTTAGTCCAGTGAGAGCTGATATTTATGTTTGTTGAAAATTAATGGTTTTGCATTGTCCTTGGTGTGATGAACTTCACAATGTGAGATGTGATAATCACAGGCACAAACAAATAAGATTTATTTCAACTTACCAAATTCTTTCTCAGGGTACCAGACCTGCCCTTTTTGTACCAGAAGTGTCATTTGAACTGCTAGTAAAGAGACAAATCCGACGATTAGAAGATCCCAGTCTTCGCTGCGTAGAACTTGTCCACGAGGAAATGCAGCGGATAATTCAACACTGTGGCACACAGGTTTGTACACTAGAGAGGAAAAAAAACCAGTTTCTACTCCCAGGTCAAAAAATGACTTTATGTAAATGCATTAGCCATCTTAGACCATAGTAATAGTCTAACCATTCTACACCAAATTAAGCCGAACCTCAAACAAATTGCAAAAGAACCTTTTTATTCATTATCATAATCTCTAGTGTGTGGTTAAACACACATACAAATTCGAAAACACAGAAAAGGTGGGAAAGGTCAATCTTTGGGGATCAAAGGTCACACAAGCTATTTGTTATATTCCATACACATATATATATCCATTGACAATATGATGAAATAGATACTATATTGATCCGGTTTTACAATTTATCCAAAACAATGAATACATTTTTCACTACTTTTGAGCGATATGCATAAATGAAAGCAAATAAACAAATAAAACACTCAATCGAGTTTAAGATAGTAATATTTGGGATGAATTGACTTATAATTATGACATTATATCAGATTTGTTAGTAATATTTGGGACAAATTGACTTATAATTATGACATTATATCAGATTTGTTAGATCAGAGTCCTGAATTTGGAACACTCGTAAAACGTTTTTAAAACATGTGAATTATATCTCTAAGACAAATAGTAACACTAGTTTTCAGACAATACTGGTATGGACGAGATGACTTCTGCCGATTTCAAGCGATCATCAGTACCCAAAATGGATCATTGAAAATTCAGAGAATGAATTATATTCATGTATTGTTGTATTATATGGAGAATATCGATAGCAGTTCTTACCAGCCAAGTTAGCACCTGGGGCTCACGTGAGATATTTATAGAACAGTTCGACGTCACCAATTAGTGTTTCCGTTTTTTGCAAATGTCTGTACCAAAATCGGATCATGGCTTGAATTTTACAATATCTTATGCTAAAAATGATCTTTTTGTGTCATCATTTTAACATTTTTAATTAGTTTTGAAATTTTAATGAATATAAGTTTTTCTATAGGCTGAATTTATTCCTACATTCCAACAGAATGCTTACATGTAGTCCTTGCACGCACATTTTTTAGCAACGTACATGAAACCGAGGGGTATTTGGGGGTAAATAAACAACCCAAGCTCGACGTTTTGATAACGAACCAGTGGTTTTATTGTAGGTAAATCTTACCCTGCAACGATACAAACATACAATACTTTACTACGCATACACATAACACTATCGATACATATGTAACAGATACGAGTACAATCTGACAATTAACACTTAGCTGTAAAATACGTACGTTTAACCGGGGATTATATAATAACAAATAAAGAATTATTATACAACATTAAACTAAATTTGATAAAATTCAATCCTGCCACATACACAATTTGCTAACGCTATTTGAACTTAAAAACTAACCATATGTCTCAAAAAAACGATGCATGGCGATGTATTCTAAGGTTACATCATTATAATAACTGATATACATGTATTGAAACATTTTATTTTTTTTTTGCAAAAAAGTGATCCAATTTTGATACTAATCCGATTTAAGTCCTCCCTCCATCCATGGTTATACAAAATTACTATAGATTACTTGATAAAATTGTACTATGCCTCGTCCTCAATTTGTCTAGATGAATTTGGACAACTAATTCCTTTAAAGTCCTTACAGACTACACAACACTCTAGTCCATGATTCCTACAAGTGCACCTTCATGTGTCACAGCTCGTCTTGCAATGGCAGCTGATAATATGAAGTAAGCTTTCAGGGCAATATTTCGCACATAAAACATGAAAATTAGTCATTTTCCCCTTTTTCGATTTCTGTCAAATATTAACATGTGATACATACCTACAAGATCTACCTATTAAGTCCCCCAAACAAAGTTTGGGGACTTACTGTTTTTAATCCGATTCTTATTTAGTCACCCCAGACGAAGTCGGGGAGACTTATTGTTATTGTTCCGTTTCTTACTTACTCTTCATCTTCTTCTTCTTATTATTATTATTCCGCTTCCACGCTTAATCTCAGGAACTACTAATGGGATTCTGATCAAACTTTGCATACATAATCAGTATGATGTGTAGTTGTGCATCTTACTCTATTTGATGGAACATACCGTATTTTACTGCGAATAAGCTCCCTCTCGCAAATAAGCCCCCTCCCCACTTTGGTAAATGTCCTGGGAACAGGGTGGGTGCCTGCAATTAAGCCCCCTCCCTAAAGAAAAAGGTATGTCAATTTTTGTCTCTGACATAAGCAAATTAGCTAAATGAATGCAAAACAACATAAACCCAAGTTTAAATACTACAAATACCTTCGTTGCCATAGCAATCACAGAGACTTCTAATTGGTTGCAATTTATAAATTGTTTGATTTCATTCACATTTAGTATGTATGTCTATAAAGGCATTACAATCATTTTCTGATGCATCTTTGCGACTATGGGGTAGATATTGTTTGGTTTTGATAAAAAATGGTATATTGGGGTATTAGGGGACTGCGAATTCAATCGCATAGGTTTCGTTGCCATAGCACACAGAGGCTTCTGATTGGTCGAAATTTAGATATTGTTTGATTTTTAAGAAAATTTGTATATAGGAGTATTAGGGGTCTGCAAATTAAACCACATATGTTTCGTTGCCATAGTAACTATATAGCAACCACACGGAGGCTTCTGATTGGTCGAAATTTATATATTGTTTGATCGTTTTTGAAAATTGGTGTAAAGGGGTATTAGGGGACTGCAAATTCAACCACATAGGTTTCGTTGCCATACCAACAACATGGAAGCTTCAGATTGGTCGAAATTCAGATATTGTTCGATTTCACTCAAATTTAGTATGAAGGTGTTTTATGCCATTGTGATCCTTTTCTGATGTATCTTTGCGACTATGGAGGCAGTTTGGGGGACTTCTGTAATGGTCCCCCATTACAATTAGTACTTGTTGCAAATGTGTTTGTTTCTTTTGCAATTTGTTTGAGGTATAATGATAGAATGGTTAGGCTAATACCTTGTGGGCAATCATGACCTTATTTTATGTTTGGGCAAAAACATTTGTTACAGTGTACATTGACAACTTGTTTTCATAGATGTATACTGTACCGGTAAATAATTGTCTGTTATCGTCCAACAGCAAGAGATGTTGCGGTTCCCGAAACTACATGAGAAGATTATTGATGTGGTGACACAGCTATTACGTCGTAGACTGCCACCCACTAACAGCATGGTGAGTAGTGCTCGCAGCCTCAATTGACGACCTCATCGCCTCGTCTACACCCAGACAGGAGACTTGGTACTGGGATTGTTCATTATAAATTATCAACAAATCTTAATAATTTCACTTTGATGTGTTGAAAACTGGTGTTTAGGAATAAAAGCTATAAGCTCTGTGTTGTCCTGGTTCAGTCTGAACATAATGGAACTCATACAGACACTGTGTAATGATTGCACGCCACAAATTCAAAATCGGTGAAACTGAATAAAAACCCAGAGCCAGCCCTGGACACTGAAGTCCAGCAAGAATGTGGTTTTGACATGTAGTGCAGTTAATGGTATCTAATGTGCGGTTGTACAAACAAGAATGGTTGAATTGTTATGACCATTAAGAATAACTGGAGAAAAATAGAAATCTATATGTACACAGTGTATTTTGGGTTAATATCTTCATGTTGAGAGTTTTACGGTAGGTTTTTATTCAATTGTACAATTTGTGTTTGTTTAACAGGTGGAGAACATTGTAGGAATAGAGCTAGCTTATATCAACACCAAACACCCAGACTTCCACGAGGTCCATTTAGTACAGAAAAGCATGACAGAGAATACAGAGCTTCCAAAAACCATCCACAAGGAACTGATGGAAGCACGACAAAGTGAGGAGGCTAGAGACCAAACCAAGGAAAAAAAGGTAGGAAGGGTATTTAAAAAAAAATGTTTGACACAATTAAAAAACAACTTGTAAATTTGCTTTTCTATGTGTTAACAGCAAATGATGACAGATGAGATAAAACCATAGAAAGTATTATTAATAAGTATAATCACTGATATGCTAACCTGTCTTAATTTGTTAATGCTGTGTGGTCTGATAGCTTATTGGTCCAATTTCTGGCATAAGATCTTCTGCTTACTTATCTTCAATCTTCAAATTATCAAACAAAAAACAACTTTGAAAATGTTAAATGTGTGTGTATAATGTTACAGGAGAAAGAATTAATCAACCAAATTTAATTAAAGAACAATTTATTAATTGCTGGAATTGAGAGTGTTAGTCTGCAAACTCACATGTAGGCCACATTACCCGTATCAAAAGTTAAAACTCCCAGTGCTCATTCTAGTCAACACTGAAGGTTATGTCATGTGTCCTGATGTAGGTATTGGGAGATTCAGTAGAAAGCACTTGACTGATGAGCTCATTGTTATACTTTATTTTTACTGTGTTCCTGTCGCTACCCTAGGTGATAGAAGCCTCCTTTTTACTGTATTTTTACTGTGTTCCTGTCGCTACCCTAGGGGATAGAAGCCTCCTTGTTACTGTATTTTTACTGTGGTCCTGTCGCTACCCTAGGGGATAGAAGCCTCCTTGTTACTGTATTTTTACTGTGGTCCTGTCGCTACCCTAGGGGATAGAAGCCTCCTTGTTACTGTATTTTTACTGTGTTCCTGTCGCTACTACCCTAGGTGATAGAAGCCTCCTTGTCATTAAGTATATAACTAATGATAACACTTGTGTTAGTCAAGATGGAAATCACTGAGAAAGAATGCATGTTCAACGGCACATGACATTTTATAAATGTGCAGGATATTTTGTTGTTTCCACATTTCAACACAAAACATGCTTGTAGCAGTAAAATAGGAGTAAGGACAAGTGGATTTTCTGGTTAAGTTACAACAATCACTGACCATTTATTGTTGGTAAATAGTTGAGAAATACTTCTGGTTTTAGCTGTAGTGACAACGGTTAGAAGAGGAGACCAGATGTTATTAAAACATTGTCTATATTTCCAGGTACTCAATAGTTCAACAATTACAAATTTCATCAAGAACAAAAACCTGCAAGATAAGCTTGAGTTGGGAACAGCC
This sequence comes from Mizuhopecten yessoensis, assembly GCF_002113885.1. NCBI lineage: Eukaryota > Metazoa > Mollusca > Bivalvia > Pectinida > Pectinidae > Mizuhopecten > Mizuhopecten yessoensis. The sequence continues at coordinate 207,878 of NW_018408623.1, read as the reverse complement.
AGTGCTCCCAGTAGTGTGGCAGGGTCTCCAGCTCATGGTAGGAAGGGGGTCAACCTCTTGTCCGACGTGGTAAGTAAACTGACCAATAAAAGCTAGGGTTTTCACCTCTTGGCCGACGGGCTAAGTTAATTGACCAAGGGGGTCAACCTATTGTCCGACGTGCTAAGTTAACTGACCAATAAAAGCTAGGGGGTTCACCTCTAGTCCGACGTGCTAAGTAAACTGACCAAGGGGGTCAACCTATTGTCTGACATGGTAAGTAACCTGACCAATACAAGTTAGGGGCTTCCCCTCTTATCTGACATGGTAAGTAAACTGACCAATAAAAGCTAGGGGGTCAACCTCTTGTCCGACGTGGTAAGGAAACTGACCAATACAAGCTAGGGGGTCAACCTCTTATCCGACGTGGTAAGTAAACTGACCAATACAAGCTAGGGGGTCAACCTCTTGTCCGACGTGGTAAGTAAACTGACCAATAAAAGCTAGGGGGTTCATCTCTTGCCCTACGTGCTAAGTAAACTGAACAAGGGGGTCAACCTATTGTCTGACATGGTAAGTAAACTGACCAATACAAGTTAGGGGCTTCACCTCTTATCTGACATGGTAAGTAAACTGACCAATAAAAGCTAGGGGTTTCACCTCTTGGCCGACGGGCTAAGTTAATTGACCAAGGGGGTCAACCTATTGTCCGACGTGCTAAGTTAACTGACCAATAAAAGCTAGGGGGTTCACCTCTTGTCCGACGTGCTAAGTAAACCGACCAAGGGGATCAAACTATTGTCTGACATGGTAAGTAAACTGACCAATAAAAGCTAGGGGGTTCACCTCTTGTCCGACGTGCTAAGTAAACTGACCAAGGGGGTCAACCTATTGTCTGACATGGTAAGTAAACTGACCAATACAAGCTAGGGGGTTCACCTCTTGTTCATTATAGTAATAACACTGAAAGTTAACATCAATTGAGGGCCAACCTTCAGATATATTTAGTAGGTTACTGACTGCTACAAGCTAGGGGTCAGTCCTACACTTACCAGTCCTATTAATTGGTCAACATCTATAAAATAGGGGCTAGTAAGGTACTCAGCTGTCCAGTTCTGATTAAGTAATGTTTGTTCAAATCTGTGTTCCTAGTAATTAGAACCAACAAAATATGTACTCTTTACTTTGTTAACACCCTAATATCTAAATGTTTTCAGATAATTTAAAAAAAAAAAAAAATCTTATAAATGTAACTTTTTTCACAAGATACATCTATAACTGTATTTTGAATTCCCTTAATATTTTCTTTGCAGTTGGAATTTTGCAAAGTATGTCGTACATATCTTGCACTTGCAAACATTTTTTTTTGCTTTAAAACCTATTTTTTGTACGTTTTGATTGTCTGTACCCATATCTATTGCTGCATGTTTATTGTGTCTGTTTTTTATTAGTGAAAATGTCAAGTAATATCAAAATATGTACAACAGAGATTTCATTTTCATGTTAGGGAGCTATGTACTCTACAATAAAAAAAAAGAAAACTTGCTTTTATCATGGTTACTGGTTTAAAATGTGTATACAGGGGTTTATTTAGGCCTTTTTTTACTACTGGTAATGGTTAGTTTCCCCCTCAGAAAATTTGTGCTTATTTTCCCTTAATTTCAGTAAATTGTTAAAAATTCCTCTAGATTTTGTTAAAACTTTGTGAAATACTTATATTTCTTACATTTTTGGTGCTATTTTAAAAGCAGGATTTTGCTGTAGAAAAAAATTCCCTCATGAGATTTAATTTCCCCCTCAATTTAAAAAAAGGTACTGTAGTTTCCCCTGAATCCTAGATAAACCCCTGGTTTTCATTCTGTCAATGAAATACATGAAAGTAATGCATCCTACTCTATATAAAACTACTAAACTGTATTGGTTAAACCAACACTAAATTGTAGCAGATGCAGATATACAAACCGTTACCCACAGGTGTTCACAAGCAGATAGGTTAGTTGGTAGAATGTCATGAATGAGTGAAAATGCAGTAAGTGTATCAAAATGAAGGACAAACAGTATCAGTTCTTTGCTTACAATACTTCTTTTGCATTTCAAAAACTGTTTTATTGTCCTCCCTGTTTTGTTAGTGATTGCTTTGATTTTGATATTTTTAGCTCACCTATGCCAAGGCACGGCGTCCGTCGTCCGTCCGGAATCAACTTTTCCATTTTAACGACTTCTTCTCAATAACCAACAGGCCAAATGTCATGATATTTGGCTGGTTGGTTGCTGGGATGAAGCCCAACAAAGTTTGCAAAAAGAAATGACCTTGACCCATTTTCAAGGTCACAGGGGTCAAATGTGTCAAATACTTCAAACGACTTCTTCTGAAGAACTGAAAGGTATAGAATCATCAAATTTAGCTGGTAGCTTCCTGGGAGAGAGCCCAACAAAGTTTGGAATGAAAATTACCTTGACCTGCTTTCAAGGTCATAGGAGTCAGATATGTGTAATGCTTCAGACGACTTCTGAAGAACTGAAAGGTATAGAACCTTCAAATTTGGGTGGTAGCGTTCTGGGAAAGAGCATAACAAAGTTTGCAAATGAAAATGACCTTGACCTACTTTCAAGATCACAGGGGTCAAATGTGTCAAAAACACATCAAAAGACTTCTCCTGAAGAACTGAAAGGTATAGAATCTTCAAATTTGGCTGGTAGCATCCTGGGAAAGAGCCCAACAAAGCTTGCGAATGAAAGTGACCTTGACCTACTTTCAAAGTCACATGGGTCAAATGTGTCAAACGACTTCTTCTAAAGAACTTACTAGTATAGAATTTTAATATTTGGCTGGTAGCCTTTTTTTGTTTGACCCCAACAAAGTTTGAGAAAGAAACTTACCTTTATCTGCTTTCAAGTTCATATGGGTCAAATATGTAAAACACATCAGATGACTTCTTCTGAATAATGGACAGGTCTAGAGTCATGATATTTGGCTGAAAGCTGCATTCTTTAGAGCCAGACAAAGTTTGAGAACGAAAATGCGCTTGACCTACTTTCGAGGTCACAGGGTTCAAATATCTCAAACAGTTTAAACCACTTTTTCTGAATAATGGACAGGCCTAGAGTCACGATATTTGGCTGAAAGCTTCATTCGTAAGCCTGACAAACTTTGAGAACACGAATGACCTTGACCTATTTTCAAGGTCACATGAGTCAAATGTTTCAAACACTTTAACTGACTTCTTCTGAAGAACTGAATATTTGGCTGGTAGATCCTTTTGGTGGAGCCCAACAAAGTTTGAGAACCAAAATGACCTAATCTACTTTCAAGGTTGTATGGGTCAAGTATGTCAAACACATCAAACAAATTCTACTGAATAATGGACAGGCCTAGAGTGATGATATTTGGCTGAAAGCTTCATTTGTAAGAACCCAACAAAGTCTGAGAACGAAAATGACCTTAATCTACTTTCAAGTGAAAATTACCTTGACTTTTTCTATCAAGGTTACAGAGGTCAAATATGTTAAATACTTCAAACGACTTCTTCTGAAGAATCGAATGGTATAGAATCTTAATATTTGGTAGGTGCCTTCTTGGGATAGAGCTCATCAAAGAATGCAAATGAAAATGACCTCAACCTACTTTCAATGTCACAGAGGTCAACAACACTTTAAACAACTTGTTCCGAAGAACTAAAACGCATGGATTCATAAGATCCGGCTGGTAGCTGCTTGGGATAGAGCCAACAAAGTTTGAGAAGGAATATAACCTCGAGCTACTTACAAGGTTACAGGACAAATATGTCCAACACTCCAAACAACCTCTTCTGCAGAACAAAAAAGCATAGAATCATATTATAAGATTTGGCTGGTAGCTTCAATGGATGGGTCGACAAAGTTTGCGATTGAAATATTTGTAGTACAGTATAATATTTAATGAGAATAATTTGTTATGACTGCTTAAATATCCAGGTGAGCGATACAGGCTCTTTGGGCCTCTTGTTATAATTTTGTATCCATCTGTTTCTGGAAAGAATTTATATTTGTGTGCCATTTTGTTTAATAGAATTTATGGAGAAGAAATATTTTAATCTATTTGAGAAGAACATTGATTTACAGATAAACAGATGCACTGTATAAATAGAACATTCACCGTTTGTGTTTTAATTTCACTTAGGAGGGGGGTGAAGATGTACCCTGTATACAGGTATTTTTTTACAATAAGTTTCCCCTATAAGCACTACCAGAAGAAATTGTATTCATAGTGCTATGAATGCAATTTGATCTGCACCATTTTGAAACTTCTCCTCTTGCCTCGAACAATTGTTAAAAGCAAACATTTAGGTGATGTTAGGCTGTTCCAGGAATCATGTTTGCATTGATGTATGACACAGACACTGCATTATAGAAAATATAAGGAAATACCTATATATTTAGGTCAATGATAACTTTAGAATGTAAATGCATCTGCATAATTATACTTTCCAACCCTCCCTATTTAGGAGGGAGACTCCCGATTTTGGACCCTTAATTTGAGTGTTTTCAAAGAGTGAATTTGTTTAATTGTTCCTATATTCTGAGATCTAATGATTTCATCTGAAAGAACAACTCAAAATATGTCATTTAATATTATTATAATGTTATTTTGTCTCTAGGGGTATATAAACACAATTTATTTATTGTTTTAATTTTGAGCATGCCAAATCTCCCCCATGAAAATTTCAAAAAGTTGGGAAGTATGCATCTATTGAACAGCTTTTTTCAATGTTTATATCAGCATGAACATTGTAAAAGTCCGTTCAGTGCTTACATACCCCCATTAGGAGATTTTATGCATCAAGTACTCTAGTCACAACTCGCCTACATGTCTGTTAATCTGCTCACTTAACTTTTAACATCAAAATGCTTGTTTTATTGTAATATGTATAGATTGAATGCTGTTTTCATGGTTGAAATGATCGTTGTTTTCATGGTTGAAATGATCGTTGTTTTCATGGTTGAAATGATCTAGGATTTGATTTGGATATTAAGATGCACAGTTACTTTCTCATAATCCTGATTTGTTTCTATTTTTATCCAAAAGCCCACCTCAGAGTTTGCCAGAAAGCTTTCAGCTCGAGAGAGGCGAGACTGTGAAGTAATAGGTATGTCACCACAACCATATGATATTAACAACTTTAATGACAAACAATGTAATAGATACATTTGTCACTTATCTCTCTGGTTCTTTGATTGTTTGGGTAATCTTCATCCACAAATTCAAAGATCAACAAAGTAATTACAAGTTTGATTTAAATCAATTCTCCTTTTGAGTGGATACTCGTAATCTAGGAATTCATGTACCCACGGCATGGTGTTTTATCGGGAAACCATGAAAATATCTGATTTCACAGTAGTTAAATAATTTTTATATGATCTGCTGTTGAAGATGATGACCATTTGATGGCTATAGCAGAAAGGATCATGATTTTGGAAATGTTTTAAAAAAAAAGGAATTTAAAGGATTTCTTTTAATAAAGCAACAGTTCTGCTATTTTTTGTGTAGTTAACTGTTTTGATACTATGTAAGAAAAGATCATATTATAAGTTTGAATTTGAATGGGTATTGTTTAACAGTCAGATATCATCTGCTTATCACTGGCCATGTTGGTTGTTACATATTGTTTGTGCTGTAATTCCAGAGTGTCTGATCCGGTCCTATTTCCTCATTGTGCGTAAGAATATCCAGGACACCATTCCCAAGGCCATCATGCACTTTCTGGTGAATCATGTCAAGGACAACCTGCAGAGTGAGCTAGTCAGTCAGCTGTATAAGAAGGAAGAGTTTGAATACTTACTTGAGGAGTCACATCACGTCTCGGCACGCCGTAAGGAGGCCCAGGACATGCTCAAGGTAACTTAAATTGGGGACACACGGAAGTGGAACCTTGTGAATCTTTAAACAAATTACAGGGAAAGTTCACTGACGATTCTTACTACAAAACATTTTTTGCTGCCATTGTTTTTAAAACATTTGGCATTATGATGAGGTTTGACAGTGTATCGGGGGAACATATTCGTAAATTGATAAATATTTTGTTATTTGTACAGTAAAAGTTTCAATCATTTATATCTAGTATCTGTTTTGGATGCTTACATACATGATATATTTCAGACACATATATCCAGGAAATGTTTTGACCACTTGTACATGTTTCCAGGAAATATTCGGCACACTTTATATACAGAAACTGTTCAGGACACTTAAATCCAAGAAATGTTCAAACCTCTTAAATCTAGCAAATATTAAACAATGAGATTCAGGGAATTTTCTGGCAGCTTTTATCCAAGACATGTTGTTGATACTTAAATCCAAACACTGACATGTTAAATTTTTGTCTGTATTATTTTTCACAGCAATATCTTGTACATTTGATGGGACTTAAAATCAATGATGAATGAATACACAATAGTAATGCAATAATGTCTCATGTTTTTGCAGGCTTTACAGAGAGCGAGTCACATAATTGGGGAGATCCGTGAGACCCACCTATGGTGATAAGTGCCTGCTGGAGTGTGATATAGACTTAGTGCTGGTGACCACCTCTGTTGTGTGTACAGTCGTGTGGTCTCTAAATACAAAACTGGATTTGATGCCAATCATCTCTTAATTGTTGTGCAAAATTCAAATTAGCTTTGTAATTTTCAGACATTGTATGAATAGTTTTATCTTGTGACTCACAATCTGACCTGTTTATTTCAGAATTTATATTAAAATGTTAAAAAAAAGAAACAGTTTAAAATAAAATTAATGTCATATGGTAATTGACTAAGGTCACTTGTTATCTAAATAGCTGTCATCTTAAGATGACAGAGCTCACGTTTGGTGATACCAGCACGAATATCAGGGAAGGTCAAAGTGCAAAGGTCACACAGGCAGGATACATAAAATTATAGACAACTTCTAGTTCCGTGTGCAATTTTGATGTATTTTTATCCATCTTCTAATACACTCCTAGTTCAGCAACCTTTATTCCCAGTAAAAACAGCGGGATTGTGTATCCTCTTGATTACTGGGGAAGGGTAAGGTCAGTTTGTCTCCTGAACAACTAACTGGAAAGTAGCTAGGGACAGCCAGATTAGTAGTGGCTAAATTAACAGTTTGTAAAATATAAGCACATTTCATCATAGAATACAGCATACAATTTTTTATGAACTACAAGATCATATACATAACTGCATGTTAATATAGTTAAAAGTATGAAAAATCATATTAAGTATCAGATTATTACCTGTATTTGTATCTTTTTTTATTTACATTTTGTTGCCATATATACTGAAGGAGATTTGATCCAGTTAATTTCTGAAATTGTTATGATGGCAATGTCCAGTGCGATATGAATAACTCATTACCTCCAATCACCTTATAGTACTAGTACTTGTGGTTACTTGCCAATATTAGGTAGTAGAACTATTGATCACTGTCGGAGAGAGAGGCCCTAGCACATAAAAAAATTCTCTGCTCTGGAAAGAAAAACTTGTAATTGTGTTGAGAAATATGAGTTCACAAATAACTAAACCTAGATCACAGTTATTATAGTAAATGATTTTCATGAAAACACAGTAATATAAAAACACTAGGTTGCTCCATGTCTGTATAATTTGTGGGAAAATGTCGTCAGATCTCTAGTTTATTCCTGATATTTGTTACGAGATCAGACTGTAAAGTGAGTTGTTTTGGGTGTGGCGACCTCAGCAATCTCCATAAAGGACCAGAACAGTTTGGAGCAGGAATGTTGTTGTGATTTGTATTAAGTTTGTTGTGACCATAAAACTGTGATGTGTCGGCGTATGTAAACTGTGGAATACTACGTGTTGATGTTCTATGATGTGTCGGCGTATGTAAACTGTAGAATACTACTATGATGTGTCGGCGTATGTAAACTGTAGAATAATACTATGATGTGTCGGCGTATGCAAACTGTAGAATACTACGTGTAGATGTTCTATGATGTGTCAGCGTATGTAAACTGTAGAATACTATGTGTAGATGTTCTATGATGTGTCGGCGCATGTAAACTGTGGAATACTACGTGTTGATGTTCTATGATGTGTCAGCGTATGTAAACTGTAGAATACTATCTGTAGATGTTCTATGATGTGTCGGCGGATGTAAACTGTAGAATACTACTATGATGTGTCGGCCTATGTAAACTGTAGAATACTACTATGCTGTGTCGGCGTATGTAAACTGTAGAATGCTACGTGTAGATATTCTATGATGTGTCGGCGTATGTAACGTGTAGAATACTACGTGTAGATGTTCGAGTGTGTGTAAACTGTAGAATACTAGGTGTAGATGTTCGTTTTGTTTCTGTGATGTGTCGGCGTATGTAAACTGTAGAATTCTACGTGTAGATGTTCTATGATGTGCCGGCGTATGTAAACTGTAGAATACTACGTGTAGATGTTCGAGTGTGTGTAAACTGTAGAATACTACGTGTAGATGTTCGTTTTGTTTCTGTATCTGTGACTGTGATTTACTGGTGTTCAGTACCATGGGGTAACCATATGGCTTGTTATTCCTGTTTACCTCACTCTGCAGTTAATTTCCAACTGATGTATATTCTGTACAAACAGAATTATCAGTGATGTCTCATGAGAGACTACTCTCTTGTTCGATGTACACGTGACAAATATATAAGAAACTACGTATACGGTGTGAATGTCGGGAGAAGATTTCCGTATAAGGTTATATGTCAATAAGTAATGGAATGGTTAGGGTTCATAGAACTACGGTGTGATTGAATTTTTTTTAAACTAAGACTGTATAATCGCTGTAACATTTCGTAAATGTTGAAACGGACAATATTTAGTGTACTAAACAAAATATTCAGATATAACCCGGTACTGTTTTGTTTTTCTGAATAAGATGTGTGTGAATCGTATTTTGAATAAATCAACTATTAGAATCCTTCTTATTTACTAGAATCACATGTTATATGAATTGCCATACAGTAATAATCATTATTCCAATAGTCTAAAGAATTCGTCATTTTTGCTCATTAATTGGATGTACTTAAAATGTGTAGTGGGTGTGGATATCTTCATGTCATCTTTGTAATATAAATATTTACAATTTTTTGAACTGTATAGTTCTTTGCTGGTCCTGATTATAAGGGCTGTTTTTTGTTGGTTTTTTTGTTAACATTTTTTTTTGTTATATCACACATTAACTTTTATTCCAGACATTTTAGTTTTTATACTAAAAAAACATATAATACATTCAATTAATTGCAACTGGTGCATATATTTGGGTAGATTTGTGTTAAGCAATACAAAATGTGCTACTTGTACGTATATATCTGTTGTTCAGTAAAACCATACGATAGGAACCAATAACAGAATCAGATGTAGGAGTAACATACCAAAATGTGTGTGTTTTAATCAACAAGTAATAACCAAAGACTGGTCAGTTTTATATGTACAACAGTACCAAATCTCTCTGAAATCATGTAGAAATGTAGTCAGATCTATGTACATCCTATCAATTTTTAAAACATGGATAGTATCTAAAGGTTTTGGTATGTACTGTATACAAATTAGATGTTTTTCATTAATATAAGATTTCCTAAATCAATTAACTAAATATTTTCCCATTTAGTTAGTGTGATCCTGTGTGTATTACCTGGACTATGTGTACTTCGACAAAGTAAATGCTACCTTGACCTTGTGTATGTTACTTTGACTTTGTGTATGTTGGTGTATGTTACTTTGACCTTGTGTATGTTACTTTGACCTTGTGTATGCTACTTTGACCTTGTGCATGCTAACTTGACCTTGTGTATGCTACTTTGACCTTGTGTATGCTAATTTGACCTTGTGTATGCTAACTTGACCTGGTGTATGCTAACTTGACCTTGTGCATGCTACTTTGACCTTGTGTATGCTAACTTGACCTTGTGTATGCTAACGTGACCTTGTGCATGCTAACTTGACCTTGTGTATGGCTCCTTGACCTAGTGTATGCTATCTTGAAAATTTGGTTTCCATGCAGCATTACTGATGTTAAGTATCCCACACACCCAGAATAAGACAGACCGTAGTGATATAAATGTCACACCCAGAGTAAGACAGACCGTAGTGATATAAATGTCACACCCAGAGTAAGACAGACTGAAGTGATATAAATGTCACACCCAGTGTAAGACAGACTGAAGTGATATAAATGTCAGTATGAGATTGAACATTCCTGTTTAGGTTTTCGTGCCATGTAAACCTGTTTCTAACATGGTACTACTGTGCCTGGGTAAATATATAACTGATACTGTACCTCTGTCCGGAACATTTGAAGTGTCTTTGAAGGTTATCTCTTAACCCTTTCACCCCTATGTAACTTTGATAAACTCGACCATGCATTGATCTGGATAGGTCCATTATGGTCTACAGTGGTGAAAGGGTCAATAGAAAATGAACTGCAAGATTTACCAGGTTGATTTTGTTATTAATTTGCTTGTTACTGGTATGGTAGAAACCCTAGTGCTAATTTGACGGTATAGATGACAGGTCATAGTGCCGTAAAGACACTATATAGACACAATCATAAGTAACAGTATACACATTAATTGGATGTAAATAACATGTTTTAAACAAAAGAGGTAATCAAGATACCTTTACATATAATAATTAATGAAATGCTCAAATTGGTTTCGATATTGAAAACCTTGTTTAACCAGTATTGTTTGTAGCATAATAGTCTGTATACACAACAGGAAAATCAAGAAACTTGTGTTCAACGTTAAGTACCTAGTAAGCTTTCAGTATTTTATCTTCAGAAAGCTAGAACTCCTATCACTAGGTTATTATGTAGGTACATGTATTAGTATTGCCCCATAAATGCCAGGGTATATGGAATGTTTGTAACAACAATTTATACTTCACAGAAACATATATCATTGCCTAATGACTTTTGATTAAAAATAACCTCTTATTGTAGTTCTTTGTTCATTTTTCTATTTTACAAAAAAAAAAAAGAAAAAAAAAAAGACAATTACTGTGCTGTGACCCAACTTCTGATAAATAGGGATAGTGCAGATATGGTAATGACTTGGTTTGATTTTATGTTTAATAAAATAATTAAGAAAATAGCTAGTTTTGAGTATTTATAATATATATAATTTGTTCATAGCTGAGGAATACTTGTAATTATACCATGTAGCACTCCTTCAATAACATAATTTTCTTCCTGAATCAAAATATAACTACCGGTAGATAGAATTGAATAAAAGCATGCATATTAATTATCTAACTTCACCTAATACATGTTATGGATTTCAGAGACAATTTTAGTTTGTTCATGGTACAGTAAAACATAGAAAAAGTCTGAAATGTAATGAAGCCATGTTTTTGCCATGATTCTAGCATGACAAGGAGTTTGGTGTTAGGTTGTGATAGAAGACCCGGAGAAGATTTACTAGGAGTGTTAGCAGGATGTAGAAAACCGTATGTTATCAACTGTAAATACAGAAGGTAGACTCGAGTATAGAATGAGAAGTGATCCATTTTTGTGTGTCAAAATGAAATTGTTTCTAGTCACGTTTAACTGTCAGTTAAATATCCCTGTACTGCTGTGGAATAACATGAATAACAGTAACTTTATCTTTTGTCTCAAATAACTTGTCATAACCAAACTGAAAAAAGCCAGTTCCACAAACATTTTGATGTGTAAGTTGTGTGGTGTAAAGGTAAAGAAAAGTGTAATTGCATGTTAATCATTAATTGTAATTGGGCATTTTTACTCAAAAGGCATTAGATTGGCTTCAAAATTGTATACCGGGCAATTATAGCCAGTCAGACCTATGTCCTACGCCTGGGAAAATCAAAATACGCTCCGAGTTAATTTCGCTTTTCAGTTTTGATTAATATGTTAATTGACTCTTTCGGAGGCAAAAAAGGTGAAAATTAAACTACAGCAAAATTTCCCTGGTATGCAGTATACAATCAGTAAAATAAGTACATAATTATTGATTGTATATATATGATAAGTACATAATTATTGATTGTATATAATAGGTACATAATTATTGATTGTATATGATCAGTCATAATTATCCTTTACAGTTTTAATATCAGATGTACCTGATATTTATTGGTGCATACTGTTATTCAGTAATATTTGTGTATATTCTCACATGATTTACTTGTGACTTATTATGAGTGAAGTTGACATTATCAGATCCCATTATCGTCTTCTGTGAGATTTATGTTTTCCCATTTATCTATGAGAAGTGTCAGTCACAAAAATTTCATTATTTCACAAATATTTATTTAGATACCAGTAAACAATGAAAATATACCTGCTGGCATTCTGTAGGAATTGAATAATGTTCTCCATTAGTTTTTAAAATATGATTATGAAATGAATTGATTTATAATGTGTAATAGCATACTGTATTTTGTTGATGATGTCAACAGCAGATGTGTTTCATTTTATTTCCATACTTCATAGGCAACGATTGTGTTAAGTCATAGTTGTGTGGTTCTAAAAGAATAGGAGGACAATTTAAACATTGATTGAATATGTTTTAAAACGTCAGAATGCAAAAATTTGAAAGGTGAAAAGATTAGCGTTACAGTATATGGCTAGAATAAACAATTACAAGGTATGACATGTAAGACAATTAATTTAGAAATAAATCTGTCATCCAATGTAAGTTATTAATGCTTTCAACACTGTAGACCATAATGGACTCATCCATATATTTTTATGGTAGAGTCTATTAAAGTGACAAAGGGGTAAAAGGGTTCATAGTGAACTAACTTACATTGATATCATATTTTTATGAGAAAATGTAAAAACTGAATGTGTTTTCTTCCATTTTGAAATAATGTTTTTAATGTATTTCATACATTTCTTATAAGTTATTGAACAGGTGTTAATTTGTAGGTGTATGAAAAGCTGGGCATGAAAAAACGAAAATAAACTGACAAAAATATTAAATAATATTACAACAATCAAGAGCTTAACATAGAATTTCCCTTCCGATCCATTACTGGAGGAACTTAGACACACAACCAAAAAGTTAGCGTTCTTCTAAGTCTTTGTCATATTAATCTGCGTACAATGTGTTATGTATTACGTGAAAAAATAAGTATGTTGTGTTACTGTCGCTAATTACGACAAACTGTCCATTCACTTTAAAACCATGTGTCATATGATAACTAATGTTCTGTGTTAATGTCTAAATGTGATACAAATTTCTTTCATCATACAATTATGTAGTATGAGTCATATTATTAAAGAATTTTGATACAAAAAAATCAGCTGACAAACAAGCCTCTACTGTATTTTGTTCTACGTGATATTTGTCTTTACGTTTCTTACTGCACATAACTTCTTTGAAGCTTATGATGCATTTGGATATCTGTCTGTCCTTCAACAGTTTCCCAAAATAAATTCTTCGGATGAACCACTGAATGGAATTTCACCAGATTTGTTTGGAAACATCTTGAGGTGATGATGGTTCGCATTTGTACAAAAGAAGGAGCTGACCCCCTTGCTGGGCATGAACAGGCCAATACAGATTGTCAACCAGGAGTGATCCCACTGGTGGCTTAACCTGCCAGGAATGAGGAGTACCGGGGTAATCAAAACATGGAATTGGTTGAAATTCTCACCCTTTAACCGTACAACTGTATGTTACCAGGATTGCCCTGCAGATCTGCCCCCACTCTGAAGGACCAGGTCTTTGGGTCGTGACATGGAAATGTTGAGAACTCCACCCCACACTAATATAAACAATTGCTGAGCGTGAACAATTTGGATAGACATATGCAAACAGGATGGTCCCGAGGTCTGGCCCAATCCTAGGGAACTTAGTCCCTAGGTCATAACGGAGGAAGAGTAAGATCCTTATTCCATAACCATATACACGTGTAATGCAATGATACAAACAGTCATGCTATCAGAAATAACTCAAAGGTCTGGCCCCGCCCCTAATGACTAAGTCCCTTGGTCATTACATGGAAATGAATCAGATCCCACCAATATAACTGTATATCTACAATCGCTTGGCATGAAGAGCACAAAAATGCTCCATATGACCTCATCCTCTGGTCATAAAGTTATGTAATGTTGTCATTAAATAGCGTGCATTTGGTTGTTACTGTTTGAAAATAGATTATATATGCTGATTGTCCCGTCGATGTGCTAAAACACCAAGATTTTTTTTGTTCCTTCACATATCTGGATTGTGAAATTATGGCTCAAAATTGCGAAAATATACAATCGCGTAAATTACCTGTTCCTGTCTACTGTATACCTACAGGCTTCTGGACCCCTTGTTTCATATTTGACATCTGTAACCTTAAAGGCTGGTCAAGGTCATTTACCTAAATAAGTGTGGTAGCCCCACATCCGTGTAAACTACAGGCTAATTATCATCTAAATTAGGATGGATACAGGGTAGTAAGAAATTTGATAAAACAACACATTTACGTAAATTAATGAATTTTATTCAACTTTTGTACTTAACACATAAAAAAAACCCTCTTTATCCACTTTTCTTAAATAAGTTGCACACCAAAAATTGCCATAAAGTTTCCATCAGCGCTATGTTTGTTCCCATCAATAAATTCTGTAAAGGTGGGTAACAGGTACATGTATTAAACTACATGGTTATGATATTCCATGGAAAATAAAGTTGATTTTATATTAAGTAATTTCAGAGAAAAAATGGAACCAGAGAATTAAGAAATTCAAGCCTTATATATATAGACATTTCTTATATTCCTTTAATACCTCCTCTTCTATTTCATAGAACGTGTTATTTCCCCTCGCATCAAACGGCTATTTAACTCATTCACCCTGAAGACACATTTGAACTCTTCCAGTTCAAAGGTTGGAATAGTTCATTATGAAAAGTCAGGGGTGAATAAGTTAATTAACCACATCAATTACAGTGCGTCTGACTTTCATTTTAATTTATCAAAAAATAGTTAAAAAATTCTTCTAAAAAAAGTGACCCTGAATAATGATGTATTCAACTGTACGTGATGAGAATAACTACTATTCTTAAAAACATACAAATGTTAAATAAGCATTGTAGTATATCAAATTGATACACAAAATATCGTTGCCAATTAAAATTTGAGTAACCCGAGTACTAGGAGATAAATATTAATTTGCGAGTACGAAGCCATTCATTACAAAACAACACAAAAACAAAACCATGTGTGGCATGTTGTGTTTTAAGATAAACCAATGATTTGATAAATGAGAAAAATTATTGTACTCTTCAACGCTTTCATTCTCACACCTGTGTCTGTACCATACCATACCATGTCTATAACCATTCTCACGCCTGTGCCTGTAACTACATACAAAGTCTTATCAATGCTTTTTGTTATCCTCGTGTGGACATCAAAATGAAACTGACCAGCCATAAGTCATGTGGACACTAACAAGAGCCTATAAAATGCCATAAGCCATTTGAATATGATCAGAAGCCATTTGATAAAAGATGTAAGTTTAGATTAAATAGTTGATAAACAAAATTACAAATTTATCCTGGATGTAAAATATTGCAATAAAAGGCAGTATACTAGCAACAAACAAACAAACAAACAACTGTTGAAGACTTCAGAGAACATCGTGTCAAAGCATCCGACTTAAATCCTCCATTATAAACTTAAATAAGCAAATGATGTATAATACTATTCATCAAATGAAATTTCAAAGTTATGTCCCCTTTGATTGTATGAAAACGATAGCGAAACCTGACTTAACAGACATCGGAGGGAACAGTATGATTGTCTCTGTTGCGACATATATATATAGAGCTTATAAACCGGAGATTAGGGGAGACATGATGTTCAGTATTACAGGTTAATTATACGTTTGTGAATATGTCTGGTAAGAAGTCATTTATCTATGTCTGGTAAGAATTTATTTGTCAGGAATTGTGTCTGGTATAGCAAGAATTTACTTAGATTGCTGTGTTATGCTCATAAACTCAACAGTAGCATCAGACATCTGAATACGATACTCAAAAGTGATTCTTTGATAGGATGAGTTAGGGATGATAACTATTAATAATTATGAAAACTGACCCTGTAAAATTACATCAGCAAACGGCAGGCTCAACATATCAGTACACATGTGAATTGCTTGATGTATGTTTTAGCACAATTCAATATGATATATACCGAATATCCAACTTGTTATGATCAATTATAATAATTTACATTAGATATCATATTCCCCCTCCCGATTCCTCGTTTGTAATAGATTATAATTGAGTACAGGTTGTTGATTTGTGATACATGCGCCGACTTAGTGTTACTATTTTTAGAAACCAAAGGTTATTATTTTATTTATGACATCAGTTTGAATATACTGTCACAATGCTCACCGCCCAATGCAATGATTTTTTCTCGTGACGATTTTCTTACCTTCCATCATTTACGGGTCCCTATAACCATATATTCATAACTGTATAATATTCACCCCAACAAGTCTGAAATTGATAAACATCCCCATTATAGCAAGTGAATTCTCAACTTCTCAAAACAGTAGATATAAATCATAAATTAATCATCAGGAGTTGAATATTCTGTTTCACTTCTAAACGATGACAGTGTGACACCATACCGTATTGTGTTAACACATTGTGCCTGCCTGTATGTAGTAAACCACTGGCTAGCAGTGTTGAAACCTGTGGTAGTTATGACAGAAACATGTACTACAGTACATATAATCACAAAATTAATTTGTGACATACAATGAAACCTCGATATACTGCCCCTCATTTCGTCTGCCTCCTTGTTTACTGCCAACATTTTTCAATGTCCATAAATGAAATATACAAAACTATTGTATTAAATTAATTACAGTGAAACCTCGATATACTGCCCCTCATTTCGTCTGCCTCCTCGTTTATCTCCAACATATTTCAATGTCCCCTTTTCTTGTTTTCTCAAGAATTCCTTTCTACATTTCCCTCAATTTATCGCCAAACCTCTCTATCATGCCAATTTTTCTCTAGATATGGGGTGGCAGTATAACAAGGTTTTACAGTATATATTATGTATACAGCTATATTTTTCATTACTTTGAGAAATGAGAGGTGATGAAGAAGTTCAAAATCTTCAGATCATTTGCTCTAATTAATTAATTCAACATTTTCATTTTGAGTTTCTTCAAGTCCTCATAAATGCTTAGTTTACAGATTAACAAAAGTATGAAATTACATCAAATTTAACAAAATCATGAAAACAATACTAAATTTTATGGCACAAAATGCAATACTTTCACATAAAATTGCAAACGTCCATTTGGAATTATATCTCAATATACGATATATGGTGGTCCCAGGATGAGAACAGGTTTAATGCTATGACAAATGTTACTGTAGATACTCTGTGTTTCTTTAAATAAAACATTGATAATAAATTATAATTAGCATACCACAGATCAATGTTTTCTACATCAAAAGCAGATTCAAATATTAAACGACCAACAGATTATAATTTACAACTATATTTTTCTATACAAGTCTGAAAACATTACTCATATCTTACATGTATGTTATTTCATATAATTTGTCACCCATGTGAACCTATGTTTAACCAGATCAAGGCACACATACAGTACTTGTGTAATGTTGTCCTGGTCAACAACACAAAGTAAACACCGTCTCTTTAGTCAACAATGTACATGTACAAAGTTAAACAATTTGTCTACGTCTAGAATAACTCATTGCGTAAGGCCTAACGTAGCGGCGGGAACCATAGCTTCTCTGCCCAATTGTTTTCATTTTTTTTTATGATTGGACAAAAATTATAAACAATCGGGCCTAGAAGCTACAGCTCCTGGAGCTAAGTCTAAAAGCGAAACAAAAGTACATTAGCTCAAAGACCAATTGTGACTAGTGGTGACTAGTGGTGGTCCCTATAAACTTGATAACTGTTCAGTGTGTACTGTATTGGGTGGTCTGTAATAATCAGTAGATGACCAATAATTTGTTACTCTCAACATTAAGTTGGTTGATTTTACATGACACTATTAATTAGACATTTTTTTTTCTAACCTATATTAGTATCGTCCCTATGCTCAATAAAAGTGTCACAATTCTCATTTTTGAATCTGTACCAAGTGCATGGTAAACTCACTCTGTTGCTATGGCAACAAGTGGGATCCAATTGCACGTTGCTATGGTCATCTCCACCTCCTCACACCATTTCTGCCTTTACATCCAGAAGAGGCGTCTTGTGCTCCACCAAGGTTAAATCAACGCTGTCACTAAATTCCTGGCTGCCTTTTTCGAGACTTTCAGACTTTGGTAACTTCCTGTACAAACTTATAGAAAGATTAAGAAATGTTAGCATCGCCGAAATAAACATTAAACAAGATCAGGGACCATTAAAATGACCAAGAGTGCCTGTATCGCTCAACTGAATATTTAAGCAGTCATAGCAAATATTCTCATTAAATATTATATTGTACTACAAATTTGTCACTCGCAAACTTTGTTGGCTCCATCTATTGAAACTACCTGTCAAGTACTATTATAAGATTTTATGCTTTGTTGCCATCGTTCTTCTTCAAAAGTCATGTATATTCAAGACATATTTTTCCCTGTGACCTTGTAAGTATGTCAATTCATTTTCCTTCTCAAACTTTTATAGCTCTATCCCAAAAAGCTACCAGCCAAATCTTTTGAATTAATTCCTTTTGGTTCTTCAGAACAAATCCTTTGAAATGTTGTTGACCTCTGTGACATTTAAAGTAGGTTGAGGTCATTCTAATTTGCAAACTTTGGTGAGCTCTATTCCAAGAAGCCACTAGCCAAATATTATAATTTTATGCCTTTCGATTTTCCAGAAGTCGCTTGAAGTTTTTGACATATTTGACATCTGTGACCTTGAAGAAGGTCAAAGTCATTTTCATTCTCAAACTTTGTCGGGCTCTATCTCAGAAAGCCACACAGCAAATATGAAGGTTCTACACCTTTCAGTTCTTCTTCAGAAGTTGTTTAAAGAGTTTGACATATTTGACCAGTGACCTCGAAAGTAGGTCAAGGTTATTTTCATTCTCAAACTTTGTCGGGCTCTATTCAAGGAAGCCACCAGCCAAATATGAAGGTTCTATACCTTTTAGTTCTTCAGAAGAAGTCCTTTAAAGAGTTTGACATATTTGACTCCTGTGACCTTGTAAGCTGGTCAAGGTCATTTTCATTCTCAAACTTTGTCGGGCTCTATCCCAGGAAGCCACCAGCCAAATATAAAGATTCTATACCATTTGGTTCTTCAGAAGAAGTCGTTTAAAGAGTTTGACATATTTGACCCCTGTGACCTTGGAAGTAGGTCAAGGTCATTTTCATTCGCAAACCTTGTTGGGCTCCTACCAAGGAAGCTTTCAGTCAAATATCATGGCTCTATGCCTGTTCGTTCTTCAGAAGAAGTTGTTTAAAGGAAAAGTTGACGGACGACGACAGACAACGCACCATGACATAAGCTCACTTGCCCTTTGGGCAGGTGAGCTAAAAAGCAAATAAGCATTCAGAAAAAACATTTCACAATTTGTCCAACTTTTATACAGTTGGTCAATAAACAAGTGTTTTATCACATCCTTCATGATTCCAAATACAGTAAAATTTCTTTATACTGCCACATTTGACTCCATTCACTGGCAACATTTTTTTCTCTAAGATGGCAATCAGGGGCTCAACATTTTAGCAAGGGATATAACCAAATTACAAAGAAAATAGGCTTATAGAAACAAGGGGCAGTATGTCAGGACTTTGCAGTATCTTAATACATGAACTCCAAATTAACATACATACAAAGCAAATCAATTTGTCATTGCAGGCATCCAAATTCTATACTATAGGGATTTCTATTCACGGGCAGAAACTGGTACATAGCAGAATTTTACTGCCTGGTAGTATGGGTAAACATTTCTAATGGAATGTTTGCCATGAATGATTGAAAAAAAGAACCTAACAAAATTCACTCCAGGAAAAAACATCTTATCGAGTTTGTATAAATCCTTTCAAGAGTAATCCTTATGGTTTGGAGAAATTTGAAAAATAACAGTGAAATAATTAAATGAGATTGCCATCATATTGTCAGCTACATCTGTCCTGTGTTAGAATTACTGGGACTGTGTTAGTGCAACTACATTGTATAGATGTTTATTATTTCGGAAGAATAAGATGGCAATGCATTTAATATTTTCATCTTAACATCAATCATTTGTAGAGATGCATTTGTGTAAATAGACCTCATACAACGGTCGTGAATTTAATATTTTGATGCTCTCTGGAATTAATATTTTAACAAAATGGGATAAGGTAGGACTCTGTTGAAATCTAACAAAATTTTCAGCATAAACTAAATCAGTTCTCATAGCTGAGTGGTCAGCTGCTGTTTAATGTTCAAACAAGGATACTGCGAAGCGGTAAATAATAATTCGCCCATCATAGAGGATAAAGTCGTCAGGATAAAGTAATCGCTAATACCTGACTGTCTATCTATGGGGTAAGGTGGCTGTGGTGAGAATTGAGTGGCAGTAAAGCTGAGGCTCATAAACCTTGACCTTAACTTAATTTTTTTATAGGAAAACATAACAGAAGTAAAGGAAAAATCCTTAATTTAAGATTTTTCTTCATAACTTCAGCAGTGTTATCCTGTGGAAAATCGTAAGAAATTTTCTCAGTTAAGGAACATTCATGAAACCCTAGGGGCCATATTCCTCAGAAATCAGCATTTTGATGATCATAATTTGTTTTTATAACCAGCAAATTTCATAAACTATACAGATATATAACAAACAAACAAAAAATGTTGATATCTCAAAAACAGAACAAAATATTTATCTCAGAAACAAAGTTTGTATTTATCACAAGTTGCCTCCCTTCCTTTTACCATAAATTTTGACTACATTCTTATGTAAACGTATATGTAACAAGAGGCCCATGGGCCTTAACGGTCACCTGAGTCCTACAGTATTTATTTTTGTTGTTGATATATGTACCAATTTGAGTAAAAAATAGTTAAGTATAATTGCAAGTTTCAGTTCAATCGGCCCAGCAGATCTTGACTTTAAGTTTGAAATAGTTTTTCAAAATGGCGGCCGTGGCGGCCATATTGGATTTCTGATCGACCCGAAAAATAACAACACTTTGTCAGGACCATGAGTCGATCATTCCTACAAACTTTCAGTTCAATCGGCCTAGCAGAACTTGACTTTAAGTTTGAAATAGTTTTTCAAAATGGCGGCCGTGGCGGCCATATTGGATTTCTGATCGACCCGAAAAATAACAACACTTTGTCAGGACCATGAGTCGATCATTCCTACCAACTTTCAGTTCAATCGCCCCAGCAGAACTTGACTTTAAGTTTGAAATAGTTTTTCAAAATGGCGGCCACGGTGGCCATATTGGATTTCTGATTGACCTGAAAAATAACAACACTTTGTCAGGATCATGAGTCAATCATTCCTACCAACTTTCAGTTCAATCGCCCCAGCAGAACTTGACTTTAAGTTTGAAATAGTTTATCAAAATGGCGGCCATATTGGATTTCTGATCGACCCGAAAAATAACAACACTTTGTCAGGACCATGAGTTGATCATTCCTACAAACTTTCAGTTCAATCGGCCCAGCAGAACTTGACTTTAAGTTTGAAACGTAAAATGTTAACGGACGGACGAAGATGGATAGCAATAGGTCACGGACGACGACGGACGAAGACGGATAGCAATAGGTCACTTGAGCTAAAGCTCAGGTGACCTAAAAATGCATACTTATTTTTCAAAATACTGATTCTCAGGAACAAGCATAAGGCAGAGATATACATGTTATTTCATGAAGGTTGATCTCGATTTATTTAAATACATTATGATTAACTACAAAAGTGTATACTATAGAAACATTTGAACTAGCCATCAACTCTACATGTTTAATTACATAGTTATATAAATACACAGTGATATATTCAAATTCGTCATGGAGTCATCATGCAAAAACATGTACTGTGAAATCAGATATTTTCATAGGGCAAAAATTTCTTGGTTTCCCGACAAAACCCGTGGGTACATGAATTCCATGGATTATGAGTTCCCATTGAAACGGAGAATTGCTTTGTGGCCCTATGAATTGGTAGATGAAGATTACCCACGAAATTAAAAACCCCACAAAAATTAATGATTTCACAGTGTATCACAAAATAAAGAGAGTTGGTGATTTAGAGGAGATATAGACCCTTTCTGTATGTATCTTTACATACGTATACATGCTTAACTGTAAGTGTGGTTGGCTTCCCACTTAATGAAACAAAATACAAACAAGAGGCCCATGGGCCTAAACGGTCACCTGACATCCGATTCAAATTAGGACTGTCATCTAGGGGCCAATTCATACTTTTCGTCGGTCCGAGTGACCTTGCTGCATCGTCCATTAATTTGTTCCTTGTGAACACAATAACTTCAGTAAATATGAACTGATTTTGATGAAACTTTGTACGCAGCTTTGTATCAATGAGATCTTGGATGAGTTTGAATACCGGACCAAGTTGACCACAACTTACAAAGTGGCTTTGGCTCTGTAAGTTACTGTCCAATAATTCCCATTTTCGAACTCGTCCGAGATCTTATTGATATATGGCTGCATACAAAGTGTCATCAAACTTGGTTAACATATACTGAAGTTATCGTGTTCACAAGGAAAAGTTTACACACGACGGACGACGACGGACAAAAGGCCATCACAATAGGTTACCATGACCCATGGTCAGGTAACCTAAAAAGCTGTTCAAACTGGTGACAATTATGGTAAAGTATACAGACGTCATGGTGTTTGTACCATGATGGTGGTCATGGTTGCCTGACCGTTTGATATTAAGGTGAAGAGTCCCAGTGCAAGTCTTTGTTGTATATTACCAATAAAAAAAGGTTTGAATTTGCTAAGAATAATTTTGACTAAAAATTGTGGTGATGTGCCCATTTTTGAGAAAACTTTTTGATGACTCTTACTTTGGGCTGTCATATTTAATGGTCTGCCAACCACTGTTACAATATAAGCCAGCATGTCATACTTTCAATGAAATACTGAAAGGGTCTATATATAATATATAGTACATACCGGGTGCAATCAAAGATGATGGGTTTTAGTAGAAACGTGACGACAAAGACAGTGAAGCTATAATGATCTGGACACTTTGTTTTTTCGTAAAAAATACCAAGAACACTTTGTACATTATACAATTGCAACAATATTAAAATTCAATTTAAACGGAAATTTCGGGGTTTCTTAAGTTCCTTTCAGATATTTTACACGCATTAACCATGCAACAAAAGCAGCAACAGCATTAATTATTTACATTTTGTTGCTGCTTATAAAGACAGTTTTCCATTTTATGTGTAAACTGGATTTTGAGATGACAGAGCACTAAATGAAGAGACTGGATCGTACAGGTCACAAAAGAAAAGGATGTAGAGTTACCCAAGACTAGTTGAGGTGATCTTTTGATTAAGCCAGGAAAACATCCTTTGTTTCCCTCACTTTTGTCATACTGAAACATAGTAACAACAAAAGCTACATGGCAATGCAATAGAGTATAAGGTCAAAGGTCAATAAGGTATAAGGTCAAAGGTCAAGAAAGATGTGAGTGTACAGGAAGCTGTTTCCTGTGTAAATGCTATCTGATAATGACACATTGAAGAAAAACTCTCCAAACACTCTCTTCCATGCAGAACAATTTAGCCCAATCTCTTCTATTTTAGCCTAGGTGATGATCTGTGTGTTTAAATAGGATTAGGTATGCACATTGTAACCAAATTATTGATTTACAAACAAATGATCATATCAGATTAACTATTTCCTTTCCATCAACATCTTTCTATAAGCATCTTAACTTTCACAACCATTAAATAATGGTCCATAATGTTTGTGTTAACAATGCCCAAGTTAGTAAAAACAGTATCTTCCAGTCATTACTAGCAAAGCGCTCCAGTCAGAACTAACAAAGCACTCCAGTCATTACTAGCAAAGCGCTCCAGTCAGATCTAACAAAGCACTCCAGTCAGTACTAGCAAAGGGCTCCAGTCAGAACTAACAAAGCACTCCAGTCAGTACTAACAATACAATTTGAATCCTACTAACAAAGCACTCCAGTCATTACTAGCAAAGTGCTCCAGTCAGAACTAACAAAGCACTCCAGTCAGTACTAACAAAGTGCTCCAGTCAGTACTAACAAAGCGCTCCAGTCAGATCTAAAAAAGCACTCCAGTCAGTACTAGCAAAGTGCTCCAGTCAGTACTAACAAAGCGCTCCAGTCAGATCTAAAAAAGCACTCCAGTCAGTACTAACAAAGCGCTCCAGTCAGATCTAAAAAAGCACTCCAGTCAGTACTAACAAAGCACTCCAGTCAGTACTAGCAAAGTGCTCCAGTCAGTACTAACAAAGCACTCCAGTCAGTACTAACAAAGTGCTCCAGTCAGTACTAACAAAGCACTCCAGTCAGATCTAAAAAAGCAATCCAGTCAGTACTAGCAAAGTGCTCCAGTCAGTACTAACAAAGCACTCCAGTCAGTACTAACAAAG
>NW_018408623.1:116896-180257 GCF_002113885.1 Mizuhopecten yessoensis | reverse complement strand
ATTTTGGTGGTGCTTTACATATTAATTAGAAGGAGTCGAAAGATCATATTTTGGTGGTGCTTTACATATTAATTAGAAGGAGTCGAAAGATCATATTTTGGTGGTGCTTTACATATTAATTAGAAGGAGTCGAAAGATCATATTTTGGTGGTGCTTTACATATTAATTAGAAGGAGTCAAAAGATCATATTTTGGTGGTGCTTTACGGACTATTGACCTGTTGGGGATCAATAATATTGGGATGGTGCTTTAATTACAGAACATAAGACTTCAAATGGTAAATAATGTTGGGTCAGTGTTTTGCTAATGTATGAGAAATAATAGTTTACCGGGGTATTAACTTTACAGAGAGATTACTAGGATTGCCCTCTACACAAATAGGTCACCACCTCCACAAATAGATAACTATCTACACAAAAAGGTTATGACCTATACACATATAAGTAAAATGGAGGTTATTGCTATTTAGGTAGGTGTACAGAGATTGTTAATAACTATATATAGCAATATTTGGAATGGGATTCATCAGGTTGGAATGAATAATAAATGCTACTTGCAAAGGAAACAGATGTTTTCAAAAGGGTTAAAGATAAAAAAAAAAACCTTTTCAATTACTGTTTGTATTCAAAACAAACTTAGCATTTATATATATCGACACAATTTCCTTTCACACATTTCAGGGCATCGGTCACAAATATATCAAATAAAAAGCGAGCATGCACGCACAGACTGTCAAAGTCAAACACATTAAGAGAAAGATCAATTTTCATTTTGATTTTCAATTTGTATCATGATATTGTCATTTAACTCATTCAACCCTAAAAAAAATTTGAACTCTTCAAATTCAAAGGTTGGAGTAGTTCACTATGAAATTTCAGGGATGAATGAGTTAAAAAAACCAGTTTATTATATATTTGAAGATGACAGCCTCTTTGATCTTCAGTGTGTAGGAGGACAAGGAGAGTTCCACCAAGGGAGGGATTTTGAATATATCATATTGAGATACAAATAATGGGTGCTAGTAGAATATGTGCATACTAAAGTTATGGTAATTATTACTGAAATGAAAAGAAGATCTTCTGTGGATTTTACTAACTGTATACAGCCCTGTTAAATCTAGACTGCAGAAAAGGTTGCTGGGTCAGAAAGGTTGCTGGGTCAGAAAGGTTGCTGGGTCAGAAAGGTTGGTTGTTGTTTGATGTAGAAAATGAGAAAATGTAGCTTATTTAGAGAATATTCAGTCAAGAGATGTTTGGTGTCATATGTAGAAGGTTGACAGTGTTGAATCATGTCTAATGTTGAGCGTATTATTTTTGAGAGGGTTGCTTGCATGTGTCTTATGTTGAGAAAGTTTGTTTGAAAGGGTTGTTTGGAGTCGAATGTTGAGGGTGTTTGAGAGGGTAGTTCACTATGAAATTTCAGGGATGAATGAGTTAAAAAAACAACAGTTTATTATATATTTGAAGATGACAGCCTCTTTGATCTTCAGTGTGTAGGACAAGGGTGTTTGTTTGAGAGGGTTGTTTAGTGTCCAATGTTGAGGGTGTTTGAGAGGGTTGTTTGGTGTCCAATGTTGAATGTGTTTGAGAGGGTTGTTTGGTGTCCAATGTTGAGGTTGTTTGAGAGGGTTGTTTGGTGTCCAATGTTGAGGGTGTTTCAGAAGGTTGTTTGGTGTCCAATGCTGAGTAAGTTTGTTTGAGATGAATTGTTTGGTGTCCAGTATTGAGGGCATATTACTATTCTGTTGTAAGTTTTGTTTGGTGTTGAGTGTAGAAATATTATGTTGATTGAGTTTTTTAATGTCCCATGTGCAGAGAGTAGTTTAAAGTCAGAAGCTCAAAAAATTTGGTTGAGGATATTGTAGGTGTAAGATGAAGAAGGTATTTGGTTGAGAGGGTTATATGTGTTAGTTCTAGAGGGTATTTGGTTGAGGGGATTGTGTAGGTTAGATGCAGAGAGTATTTGGTTGAGGGGATTGTGTAGGTTAGATGCAGGGGGTATTTGGTTGAGGAGATTGTGTAGGTTAGATGCAGAGGGTATTTGGTTGAAAGGGTTGAAGGTGTTGGATGGAGAGGGTATTTGGTTGAGAGGGTTGAAGGTGTTGGATGTATAAGGTATTTGATTGAGAGGGTTGTAGGTGTTGGATGTATAAGGTATTTGATTGAGAGGGTTGTAGGTGTTGGATGTATAAGGTATTTGATTGAGAGGGTTGTAGGTGTTGGATGTATAAGGTATTTGATTGAGAGGGTTGTAGGTGTTGGATGTATAAGGTATTTGATTGAGAGGGTTGTAGGTGTTGGATGTATAAGGTATTTGATTGAGAGGGTTGTAGGTGTTGGATGTATAAGGTATTTGATTGAGAGGGTTGTAGGTGTTGGATGTATAAGGTATTTGATTGAGAGGGTTGTAGGTGTTGGATGTATAAGGTATTTGATTGAGAGGGTTGTAGGTGTTGGATGTATAAGGTATTTGATTGAGAGGGTTGTAGGTGTTGGATGTATAAGGTATTTGATTGAGAGGGTTGTAGGTGTTGGATGTATAAGGTATTTGATTGAGAGGGTTGTAGGTGTTGGATGTATAAGGTATTTGATTGAGAGGGTTGTAGGTGTTGGATGTATAAGGTATTTGATTGAGAGGGTTGTAGGTGTTGGATGTATAAGGTATTTGATTGAGAGGGTTGTAGGTGTTGGATGTATAAGGTATTTGATTGAGAGGGTTGTAGGTGTTGGATGTATAAGGTATTTGATTGAGAGGGTTGTAGGTGTTGGATGTATAAGGTATTTGATTGAGAGGGTTGTAGGTGTTGGATGTATAAGGTATTTGATTGAGAGGGTTGTAGGAGTTGGATGTAGAGGGTATTTGATTGAGAGGGTTGTAGGTGTTGGATGTATAAGGTATTTGATTGAGAGGGTTGTAGGAGTTGGATGTAGAGGGTATTTGGTTGAGAGGGTTGTAGGTGTTGGATGTATAAGGTATTTGATTGAGAGGGTTGTAGGAGTTGGATGTAGAGGGTATTTGGTTGAGAGGGTTTCTGGAGGTGGAGTGTATTGTGTGTGAGATGCGGATACTGACCTGTACAACCACTGCTGACATATCATGGCTAAGAAGAGGAACATTACGCAACACTCAAATATCATCTTCATCGGCAAGGCCTGTAACAAAGGCAGACACATTGCTCTAACACTTTGAACACCTTTTCACTATAATTGTAGTGAAGTAAAACCTTCAGCAGGAGTTCACATTATGGCATAGTTACATTTCATATAAATCTACAAAATCATCAACAAACTTTTACGTCCGTTTCACAGGAGATCATTTCATTAAATCTGAAAGACATTTCCATCAAGTGATTAACAATGGTATGGATCAAAAGATCTCAAACAGTTTTCAAAATTTAGCTGTGTGTTTAATATCAAATTCACCTGGAACACTGTAGAATTATTATATCTAGTCAAAACACTTACCTGTAGGAGTATCACAACCACGATAAAGTTTAGGGGGATTCGGAAAAAATTCATAATAGTTGCTCTCGCTGAAAAAGAATCAAGTGCATATATCTTAAAATCAAATCTTTACAGAAAGTCTTTAAAAGACATTTGTAAGTCAGACCCCAAAGATTTAAGCATACATTGTATATCAATGAATAGATTATGACAGATACATATACAAGAACGTCCTTTCTGTGTGTTGAATGCATGAGTTGGCAATATCTCATTATAAAGACTATTAAATATATAACCTGGAAAGATTTGACAAAAAAATCATGGTTTGGACTTCAGACCAATTATTGATCAACTAAAAAGAAACACACATTAAACTGACTAGACTCGATGAACCTTGTAGTTTACGACCATGCATCATAAAGCTTTTCAGCTAGAGTACAATAATACCGTTAAGGAGGCTCATTTATAATGAGAAAAAATATCACCTTTTATGTTAGCATCAGCTTCAGCTAGTTATTATTGAAATGACAAACTTTATTATTTGGGTCTTAGGTCTCGGGACCTTTTTTCATCATCATTCTGTAATGAATGGGTCCCTTTCATCAGCATTAGAAATCTTGAAATTGTTTTCCTGGCCAAGGATTTAATTCAGTGTCTTATAAATATGAAGGTGTATTTACTGACAATTTAACTGTTTATTGGCAAACACTCTATGGCAATATTTAAATTCTAATAAGTACATGTATTACTTATAGACAATTCAATCATTTATTGGTAATGACTTGGTAATTGATCTACAGATTTTTACCACCGACACCTATCTACATCCTTTTATAGACCTTGTCAAGTTATTTGAAGAAATGACCCAGACATTCCAGTGTAAATCAATTCTGAACGTATTTCACCTTTCACAAAGTCAACTTAAATAAAAAAAAATATGTGCTGTACATGTTGTATGCATTCCCCGTATAACTTTTATATGTATTAGGTTTTTATGTGTCGTCCTGCGACCACTAGGCCGGTGTAATAAGATGAGGATTGGCTAGTGAATTTCTGCTGAATGAAAAGTTTAAAGCCATTTCATGACATTCACCTGGACCAGATAGTAATACATATCTGATATTCACTAAAATGCCAGCCGATGAGATTTTAAATGGACCAGACAGTAACAAACCTGATGAATCGCTAAAAAAGGCAGTCCATGAGATTTTAACTGGATCAGGCAGTAATTAATATATATATGATGTCCTGCTAAAACAGTACAATTAATACAGTTGTGTGATTTCCTGATACTTACTTGCTTCTGGCACATATTTTCCTCTCATCTGACCTAACGACGGCCAAAATATGCCCACACATGTCTCAAACACCAAGAAGCCACAGAACACAAACAGCTGGTTCTGAAATGGAAACAGGTTTGTTTGAGTGCCGATTCCACTGATTAAAAACTACATCTAATGAGTGTTACCATTTAATAAGTTAAGGCTTTATATTGTATATGGATCTTCTTAAAAAAATATTTTGAAAGACATATACACATGTAAATGCTGTTTTACTTACTAAAAAGGGCACAATAACCCCTAATCCTTTTGCTTTCCTTCCCAGTTCATTCAATAAGAGATATCTAGTAAAGTCACAACTATTATACTCCCAGACAGAAACTTGTCTATCCAGTAGGGGATGCAGTGCTCAAATATAATTTTGGCACAAACAGAAACTTCTCTGTTTATTTGAGGTTTTATATTTTACTATAGCTAAAGTCATGTGCCAGGCCCTATTTACTTGAACATTCCTTAATTAGTTACGGAGCACTCATAAAACAAGTGCTGCAACAGGGACAGAAGATCAATTTTGTTTTCTTCAGTGTCCCTTAGGCAAGGGAAAAGATAGAAACCCTGGTTCTACGGGAGGTCCACCATTAATCACTTCCTAAATAACATGCTTTGGGATACATATCTATCCATTAACCAAGCCTGCAGGAGGTTTGACAGATACATTTTGAAACGAATAATTTAAAAAAACCCACTTTATTGTTCTTTTATGAAACTTTTGAAATATTTCCGAAAATTAAAGCAGAAACAAGGAGTTGTGAATAACCAGTTTCTGACAAGTATGAGGTATGTTTTAGATCTTCCATCCTTAATCAAACACATGAAATACCCAAATACGGAGCAATGAGAAATGCTGGTACAATACTCACTCCTTTGAAGATGATAGGCGTTGAAAGTGAAAGAGCAGCAATAAGAAGTACAAATCTGAAAAACAACAAAACATAAGAGTTAATATTATACAGTTAGAGTAGAAGACTTGAATGATATTAACAAAATGAGTCTCTTGCCTCTGACATCATGCCTGGTGAATCAAAAATTTGCTAAATCCTGAAATTTCATACTGTAACTGTTGTATCATACCGATATAAAATGCACAGACATTTTTAAAAAGCAATATTCCAATGACAATTGCAGAAAATCTGTTGATAGCCATCTACTCTTGACTTTCAATTTTGTCACCGTTTTAATTAGCTGACAAAATTAATCAACAACAACTGGGAGGGGCAAGGTAATACAAGATCTGTCCATCTCTCACCTGACTTACTCTGTCCTTTCTGGGAGGAAATTAACAGAAAATGCTGAGGAAGTTAGTCTGAAGGGGTGTTTTAGATTTCAAACTAACACAGGGCTGATAGAGGACTAACTCCTGAACCACAAAGTCAGGGTAAGTTATTTCAAGATTCACTTTGACATACATCCCACCATTTTGAAACTGTATAAAAATAAAGCTTCAAAGATATATTCTAACTTCTGTCACTAATAGTTCATCAATGAATTCCGAAGGAGCGTGGACAACAAGGCAGAATCTTGCTTATAGATGATATTTATTGCAGCAGTACAGTGTTTACATGTTTCAACTCACTTTTGAATAAATTCACCTATAAACAATTCATAACTTATCTTCAGTAAATTTTTCTCTTTAAATATTCACTGCTTGTAGTCTCAATGTTTATGTTTGATCAATGTTTTAGCTACATTTGAAGTCTAGGTCCCTACACACTAATGAAAAACAGATGTCTTACAACATTACCTCAATTTATCTGTGATAAGCCGATGCCTGGTAATAAGCCCACCTCCCACTTTTCCTTACTTTCCATACATAGGGTGGGTGCTCGGTAATAAACCATTCCCACACTTTTACTTACTTTTCATACAAAGGGTGGGTGCTCTGTTATAAGCCCACCGCCCCCCTGTCTTATGTGAATACATTTTTGTACATGTATCTTACCTCATAAAAGACTCCACATTTGTATAACTAGACAAGATCTTGAACAATGAGGACCCAATCATGATGGACACCTGTAAAGTAAACACTGAAATTAGACACTTTTTCTGAGTATGTAATAGAAGTCACCATAAATTACATACACTTTCATGTTTAAATTTAGACAAGAATATGCTTTATTGTTATAAATCTTTAAGTAAATAGGACGAAAACCACTATTTTAAGGATTTGCTTTTGTTTTTTAGAGTTTAACGTCCTATCAACAGCTATGATTATTTAAGGCCGTGCCTCCATGTGTGTAATGTATGCAAGCATATGTGCTGGAGGCAGGGTGTTGGTGTAATTACCTTTTTGCAATAGCACGGATCTGATGCCTACTTTATAGTGCTACCTCACTGAAATGCCATACCGGTGGCACCAATCATGGTATTCTGCTATTCTAAGGAATATCACTACACCAATAATGTAGTACAGAGCATCTCCAGGAGATTTTGTACAAAACGTGGGACCTGGGTAATATCTCTAAGAAGTTGGTTTTTAGTGACCCCATGTATACTACATCACCTTGAATTTTGTCAGGGGATAAAAATGCCTGATCAATAACGTTGATCAGGAATAGAACAATGAACACAATTAATATTCACTCAAATCAGTAGAGCAATCCACAATTAATTAAATTGGTCCTTTTATCCCTGACTTGCTGACATTTTCCCTATTTAAATTATGCTGTCATAGTGTTTTTTATTACCATGAAACCAGCAAATATGTGTCCATGAGGAATAGTGGTCTCATTGGAGGACAACAGATGGCGTGCTGTGCTTGTGGCGGTGTCATGGGTTTCTGGGGTCAGGGCAGGGGTCCATTCCAACACAAATATGTACATTGATCCCTCAAACAATGACTGGATCAGGCCCAGACACAGGATCTTGTGATCTGGAACAAACAAGAAAAGCTATGCACTATAAAAATAAACACAGGAACTTGAATCATACAAAGGTCAAAACAGAATCTTACAATTTGGAACATACAAGGATATGAATAAGATGCAAAAGATGTGATTAACAAGAGGCCCAGAGGGCTTGCATCACTTACATCAATATTTAAGCAATCATGGCAAAATATTCTCATTAGTGAAAAGAAGTTGTGCTCTTGGATAGGTTCAGGCCCTAGAGCCAATCCTGGTAGCCTGTGTGTATTTTCTCTTTATTGTCAGTTATTGTATATATAGTTAAAGGGTGGGAATCTCAAATGTTTTGAAGTTGTGACCCAGAAACTAAGTCCCTAGGGATAGGGCCAAACCCTTGAGCTAATACCTGTTAACCACTTTTTTTTTTTACAATTTGAATCCCTACAACTAGGGATGCTTCAATTTAAGTTTGGTGAAATTCCAATCAGTGATTTCAAAAAATGTTGACGGACGGATGACCAACACCAAGGTATGGAATAAGCTCACCTTGGTCCTTTGACCAAGGTGAGCTAAAAAAAAGATAGGCAAACACATGACAAACCATGTGACCTGGAATAGAATAAAAGACACTAGCCAAAGAGCTCACCTGTTCTTATAGACTTGGAGGCATTACTGAAGCTGACGGAGAGGTCACTGTTCCTGTCACCATAGTTTTCACTCCAGGTAAACACAATTATCACTGTCATTATTGTTAGGACGGTAAGTGACACATCAAAGGGGGCACTGCAACACAACACAAAATGATTCATCAAATGTCTTTGTTTAAGTGTAAATCTCGAGTCTGAATTGGTGAAAAATATTACTGCTATAAACAGGTTTTTCATTTCAACATTTTAATTTCATTGAATTTAATGTGCAGATTTGTTTTCAATAGCTTTATAGTTTTATCTATCCTTTATAAATACCAGTACCTGTACCTACAAACAGACACCATGTACATACTTTTTGGTGATATGCTTTAACCCATTCACCCCTGAAGTCACATTTGAACCTTATCAAATCAAGGACTGGGCAAGTCCAGTTTAAATTTGTATGCATGAATAAGTTAAGTACCTAAACACTACAAGACTTTACTTAGCTGTGTTGCTAACATCACAATATATGATAGTGCTGATATAATGCTACAGATCAACATCTGACTTCACTTTGTGTATTATCAAACAAGAGTACCGCGGGGCGGAACAATATACGCCCGTCGAATGCCATATAGTGTTATATACCTTGTTACATTGAAATAAGATCTGCATCATTCAAAGAGTGGTTAGCTGACATGCCATAGAAATGTAGGAGAAAATCTCCGGATAAAAAAATCAAATACCGAAATGAACAAAGGGCAATGACTTTTGCAAAAATCGTCGAATCAAAATTCTTTTCAAGGAAACACAACAACATATCATTATTATTTAGCCTACTAATTATAAGTTTCAAAGAAATCTGTCAAAAAATGTAGGAGGAGACTGCCGGACAAAAATCAAATACTGAAAAAAACAAAGGGCAAAAACTTTTGGAAAACTTGTTGAATCAAAATTCTTTAAAGGGAGACACAACTTCATATCATGATAATAATGTATACCAAGTTTCAAAGAGATCAGTAGAAAAATGTAGGAGGAGATTGCCGGACAAACAAAAGTTTACGCCGGACGGACAGACAACGCCATACCATAATACTCCTATCAAATTTGACGGGCATATAAAAAGTGGAATACAAATATTGGTAAACCAACACAATTATTCAGCATGGAGATACAACGTCCTACGGCCAATGGTCTGTGGTCTGTCTGGTACAGGAATCAGATCTAGAGGTGGATATCACAAAGATATTCCAACAGGGCTCCATCCAAGAGTAATAAATTCATTAAAGTAAACGGAGCACCAACACCAAGGATTACGTTACGGTAGAGGTTTTATTGTTGACATGTTTCGGTAGGCTATTAAATTTGTGTTTTATCATTAAAGTATCTTTGGCAGACAAGACCAGCTTAAATGGAAGCTGAAATAATACTCCAAACACATGTATCAACTTACACAAATCCAAATCTGTCAGCAAAGAACTGAGCGACTAAGCCAGCAACAATGGCTACCAAGGAGTTTCCCAGTACGGCATGACTGAAAACACTTCCCAGAGAATCCTGACTGAAACCACGCTGTAAACAAATGTTAAGCACATATTATCAGACTCTTACATTTTGTAAAAAAAGGCAAATTTCATTAAACACTGGTTTATTATGGCGCCAAGTCACCGTGTACCGGGTAATTTTCGCTGTAGTTTAATTTCTGCCTTTTTCGACCTCCGTAATGAAGGCGAATTTATCATAACAGCGAATAAAAGTAAACAGCATAACAAAAACAAAAAATAAATGTGGAGGGCAAAATTAACACTGGGTGAAAATATATTTCAGTATATTACAATAATGATGAAAAGGTTCATTTCAGCCTTACTTTGTTGTGTTCATACACCATCCAGGACTCGAAGGCACTGTACAAGATGGAGGTGGCAATACCTCCCAATAAACGTCCCACCATCAAAATGTAGAAGTTGTTAAAATGCTGCAAATTGATAAAATATTACAATAAAAAAAATATCAATATTACAATAAAATTCAAATTGGAACATTTGGTAAGAGATTATAGTTTTAGTAAATTGCCTTAATTGTTTTTTTTAATTGTTTTTTTTTATTTCAGTTGTTTACATCTTAGAGGGTGAAATTTAATATGGGGCAAATAGTAATTTATAGATCTTGTTATCTGGAAGGGGGGGGGGATATAACAAGGAGAAAATATAATTATTGTTAACTGTTTTTTAAGTCCGGCTGCATCGGCAACAAACAAAATTTTACAGTTTCTAGTCTTATCCAATTGTTTAGATTTGTTTTGAAAACATTCTAATTGCATAGCTCCAGTTATTGTGTATTTTATCAACATAAGTGTTCCAATGTTCTTAATAAAGCATCTCAAATGTTGCACACAATAAGATATGTATCCAGTGCTCAAATCATATCTGATGCAAGAGTTTCAGCGGCTCCAATACATGATATAAAGTGTTCCTGAGATCATGATCAATGCTACTCACCTTGGTGATACATGCACCTCCATATAGGATCCCATACAGGATACAGTTGGCACGGCGACCACTGACAACACACAAATCATAAATAATGTACTAGAAGCATGAGTTACAATGCTTTATATACATACATGGAAACTATTCTATAGTATACAGCCTTCATGGGCCATCTTCATGTAGCTCATGTGTTATTTATAACTTTTACTGAAATCAATAGAGTATAATTTTAATGTTTAAAGTCAAAGGCTGAACAGACAGAACTACTATACTGTTCACAACAAAAGCCTGTACTTACTACTTGTCTGCGAAAGATCCAACAATGGTACCAAATATCATACTGGAGCCAAAGCCAGCGACAAACAGGACCTCGATGTCATGGGAAGACATGCCATAACTGTCATACAGGGCATACACATGTGGTCCCTGGAGCCAGTCGCCGGCTGTAACAGAGAGAAAAGCTGGTCAGTAAATACCATACAGGCACAGAATGGCTGAGCAATACTTATTTCACAGTTAATTTCAAAACTTGACCCATTCTTTGAAGTTGAAAAATAATCCCCAGCAAGCCATTTGGACAACAAAACCCTGTATAAAGATTCAGTTAGATTGAATCATGAAAAAAATGCAATTTTGTTGAAACTGACCCCATTTTCATTAACCTCTCTTAAATATTCCATTGGAAAGCTTAAATATTGCTGTATTTAAGGAAAATCTTTATCAAAGTTTTCCTTAAAGCTCCAGCAATGTTTTCTGAAGGATTGAGTGTTTATGAAACTGGGGCTTGATTATCATGTAGAAACATTAACCATGTCATATATATATACATATAGTCGTTGCCTGAATCAGTTTCACCGAATCCAAGGCAAAGTTTTTTAAAGTTTAAGTTGGAGTTTAATTAATGAAAACTGAAAAAAAAATCAAAATATGACACAGAAATTGATTATGAAGTAATCACAATTAAAGGCACACACTTTCACATGGAAGCTTGCACTGAGACATCTGTATCAAAATGTGATTGAACAAGTGAACAAATAAACATACGTTCAGTCTGCATTCTTATTAAATATACATAAATGCCAACTGGGAATTGGAATGTGACAAGTTGAACAGGAAGTGCTTGTGTGCTTCATGGAATTGGAAATTTTATATTTCACATTCATATTGACTGTGAATGCCAACTGAAAGCAGTTCATGACTTAAATAAGAGCCACTTTATCCAGAAATTATGTGGTGACTGTCTAAATGGGTTTAAAAAAATGGCTGCCATGCACAAGGAAAACCTGTTTGTACAAATACCTTATTCCATGACCATGATACAGGTTCTCTACCTTTGTGCCTAGGAATTTCAGTATAATTTACCTACATGTACATGATCTGTCAAGCCACAGGTACTATCTATATGGGCCCCCAATATAATTGAGTAGGCACCATCTTAAAATGATGATAATTTCATTTTGTAGTTGTAAATCACGTAACGTGTGTGGGGTAATTGGGTATACCGATGAGCATACATCAGAAGTTGTATAAGGATTATTATGAAATCTCACATTGTTTGTAGTGCATTATTGTTTTATATGTCAGAGTCAAATTGCAATTTTGATGCTGTATTTGTTGAAAGAGTTCAGCCCTTATAAGGTGGATTTTAGTGTCATACATACAGTACCTTGTTTCCACGATACAAGTTTCCCAGTGGCGGAACAGAGGTGATTTTTGCACTTCAAGAATCCCCCCCACCCTCAGATTTTTTTTTAATAAACATGTATTTTCACCACTTTCCTTAATTTTTCCCCACATGGAAACACCCCGTGGAAATTTGGACCCCCTCCCCCCCCCCCCCCCCCAGATAGGTCTCTGGATCCGCCACTGTATTCCAGAATAAAAGTCACATGATTTGGCAGTCATGTATACTTAGGGTGTAAAAGTAAATCAATAGCAAACCAACATCATCAAAGTAAAATAATGGTAAATTTGGACAAAAATTGCTGAAATTTTATTGTCTTCAGGAAAGGGATATCTGCTGTCTAAATAAGTGCCTGGTGTTAGACATTCTGTCTGTAACCACATACCAGGTTTTTTCGCGTATTGTTTCGTGAAACTCTCATATTTTCGGTGTATTGCGGAAGTGCACATGCCCCCTATCACATATCATGTGTATCTAAAATGTGGTCAAATCAGCAGAAAGAAATATCTTGTATTTACTGCCTGCATATATATTCAGCATATATAACAGAAAGTCACTGATGTATACACATTTTATAAATTAAAGGGGACGTAGACCTAGTATTGATCCCTGTAGAACACCTGTTACGGTGAATAAGTTGTTATTTTTGTTATAGTATTGATAACGAAGCAAGCTGTGAGATGACATTTTAATTAATTCAATTTAATTGATTATATATATCCAGGCCTTAACAAAATAAGAATCAACAGAGTAAAATGCTGATTAAGGAATATGGTCTCGATCATTATTTTCCATCTTGGTCAGCATATTTTCCTCATTGATCTGATGATCTCACTAAATCTGTCTGCCAGGAGTGATTTGCATTAAAAACAGACTGTACAAAAAGAACTCAACAATATGACCATGACAGTCCCTGTAAACCTGAGTTTTATGTTGTAAAAGCATTAGAAAAGAAACAAATGCATACTATTTTAGTAAACATATTTCAATATGGGTTTTGCTCACTGGATTTATAGGATTAATGGCAACAACTGGTTCACCCGTTGTCAGTATAATGTGACCAAGCGGAATGTTGTGCTGGGTGCCTTCGGCATGGTATTTCAGTGAGATAGCACTATAAAGTCGGCATCAGATCTGCCCTATCACAAGGAGGCAAGCACACCAACATACCCTGTCTCCTGCATACACATGCATACAGTACACACATGGAGGCAAGTCCTTAAATGACCCTAGCTGTTAATAGGATGTTCAACAAAATTAAATCAAACCAAACCAAACACTGGATTTTTACAATATTTTAAAAATTGAAATATTCATGTGACCAAAGAAGACGGTGGGTCTCGTTGGGTCTTCCTTGACCACATAAATATTTCAATTATCTAAGAAACAATCCTTATGTTACTAGATTGGCCATACTCCTGATACCTATAACAAAACATAGAAATATTATAAGTCTTTGATGAGGTTATTAGAAATCGGTTGATATATATTGAGCATGTGCATGCACAATGTAAATTGTGCCAATTTTTATACTTATTTTGTAGAATGTCTTTCTGACTCTGCTTTTAATAATGTCATCAATATAAAGTGAGGTTTATATCATTGTAAGTATACCAGTGGTACATGTATATATCATCAGGTTTTCCCTAGATAATACAATTTGCCCTCGGCAGACATTTTATCAAGTATTAAGTATTGGTCACAGTTTACTTGATTCAATCATATAGTAATGGCTTTATAAATAATCTATGTACCAGTCATTTGACTGTCATCCACCTTTTAATATCGCATTGAGTATTTCGTTTATCTGATTTCGGTCACATGCCGTGTGATCATAAATACACAAGAAATATTTAACAGATTTACTGTTGATACAGACAGATGAAAGCTTCTAAGGTATTGATGTAATCTCTCACTTTATATACCAAAGCTTCTAAAGTACTCATGTAATCTCTCACTTTATATACCAAAGCTGGAAGTACTGATGTAATCTCTCACTTTATATACCAAAGCTTCTAAAGTACTGATGTAATCTCTCACTTTATATACCAAAGCTGGAAGTAATAATGTAATCTCTCACTTTATATACCAAAGCTTCTAAAGTACTGATGTAATCTCTCACTTTATATACCAAAGCTTCTAAAGTACTGATGTAATCTCTCACTTTATATACCAAAGCTTCTAAAGTACTGATGTAATCTCTCACTTTATATACCAAAGCTTCTAAAGTACTGATGTAATCTCTCACTTTATATACCAAAGCTTCTAAAGTACTGATGTAATCTCTCACTTTATATACCAAAGCTTCTAAAGTACTGATGTAATCTCTCACTTTATATACCAAAGCTTCTAAAGTACTGATGTAATCTCTCACTTTATATACCAAAGCTTCTAAAGTACTGATGTAATCTCTCACTTTATATACCAAAGCTTCTAAAGTACTGATGTAATCTCTCACTTTATATACCAAAGCTTCTAAAGTACTGATGTAATCTCTCACTTTATATACCAAAGCTTCTAAAGTACTGATGTAATCTCTCACTTTATATACCAAAGCTTCTAAAGTACTGATGTAATCTCTCACTTTATATACCAAAGCTTCTAAAGTACTGATGTAATCTCTCACTTTATATACCAAAGCTTCTAAAGTACTGATGTAATCTCTCACTTTATATACCAAAGCTTCTAAAGTACTGATGTAATCTCTCACTTTATATACCAAAGCTTCTAAAGTACTGATGTAATCTCTCACTTTATATACCAAAGCTTCTAAAGTACTGATGTAATCTCTCACTTTATATACCAAAGCTTCTAAAGTACTGATGTAATCTCTCACTTTATATACCAAAGCTTCTAAAGTACTGATGTAATCTCTCACTTTATATACCAAAGCTTCTAAAGTACTGATGTAATCTCTCACTTTATATACCAAAGCTTCTAAAGTACTGATGTAATCTCTCACTTTATATACCAAAGCTTCTAAAGTACTGATGTAATCTCTCACTTTATATACCAAAGCTTCTAAAGTACTGATGTAATCTCTCACTTTATATACCAAAGCTTCTAAAGTACTGATGTAATCTCTCACTTTATATACCAAAGCTTCTAAAGTACTGATGTAATCTCTCACTTTATATACCAAAGCTTCTAAAGTACTGATGTAATCTCTCACTTTATATACCAAAGCTTCTAAAGTACTGATGTAATCTCTCACTTTATATACCAAAGCTTCTAAAGTACTGATGTAATCTCTCACTTTATATACCAAAGCTTCTAAAGTACTGATGTAATCTCTCACTTTATATACCAAAGCTTCTAAAGTACTGATGTAATCTCTCACTTTATATACCAAAGCTTCTAAAGTACTGATGTAATCTCTCACTTTATATACCAAAGCTTCTAAAGTACTGATGTAATCTCTCACTTTATATACCAAAGCTTCTAAAGTACTGATGTAATCTCTCACTTTATATACCAAAGCTTCTAAAGTACTGATGTAATCTCTCACTTTATATACCAAAGCTTCTAAAGTACTGATGTAATCTCTCACTTTATATACCAAAGCTTCTAAAGTACTGATGTAATCTCTCACTTTATATACCAAAGCTTCTAAAGTACTGATGTAATCTCTCACTTTATATACCAAAGCTTCTAAAGTACTGATGTAATCTCTCACTTTATATACCAAAGCTTCTAAAGTACTGATGTAATCTCTCACTTTATATACCAAAGCTTCTAAAGTACTGATGTAATCTCTCACTTTATATACCAAAGCTTCTAAAGTACTGATGTAATCTCTCACTTTATATACCAAAGCTTCTAAAGTACTGATGTAATCTCTCACTTTATATACCAAAGCTTCTAAAGTACTGATGTAATCTCTCACTTTATATACCAAAGCTTCTAAAGTACTGATGTAATCTCTCACTTTATATACCAAAGCTTCTAAAGTACTGATGTAATCTCTCACTTTATATACCAAAGCTTCTAAAGTACTGATGTAATCTCTCACTTTATATACCAAAGCTTCTAAAGTACTGATGTAATCTCTCACTTTATATACCAAAGCTTCTAAAGTACTGATGTAATCTCTCACTTTATATACCAAAGCTTCTAAAGTACTGATGTAATCTCTCACTTTATATACCAAAGCTTCTAAAGTACTGATGTAATCTCTCACTTTATATACCAAAGCTTCTAAAGTACTGATGTAATCTCTCACTTTATATACCAAAGCTTCTAAAGTACTGATGTAATCTCTCACTTTATATACCAAAGCTTCTAAAGTACTGATGTAATCTCTCACTTTATATACCAAAGCTTCTAAAGTACTGATGTAATCTCTCACTTTATATACCAAAGCTTCTAAAGTACTGATGTAATCTCTCACTTTATATACCAAAGCTTCTAAAGTACTGATGTAATCTCTCACTTTATATACCAAAGCTGGAAGTAATAATGTAATCTCTCACTTTATATACCAAAGCTTCTAAAGTACTGATGTAATCTCTCACTTTATATACCAAAGCTGGAAGTAATAATGTAATCTCTCACTTTATATACCAAAGCTTCTAAAGTACTGATGTAATCTCTCACTTTATATACCAAAGCTGGAAGTACTGATGTAATCTCTCACTTTATATACCAAAGCTGGAAGTAATTTGGCTGAAACATGTATATACAGCTGCCTGCATAATCACACGTCTGCAATCTGGCGAGATAATTTTAAAAAGGATTTCTTAAGCTTTAGAGTGCTTTAATTATACATGTACAAGACATTACAACACAAATATTTTGATGATTAAAAATATAAATGCACATTTTGTGTAAATACTTACAGGGTATGTAAACAGAGGGTAATAGTTTTAAATAAGACATATTTCTATAACTGTCCTCAATATTATTAGTTATCTCTGGGTAGGAGGGGTCTATTAGCTAGTAGACCCCTCCTACCCAGAGATAACGAATTTGTCACTCTGACAATCTTTAATTACTATTTTTCCTGCAAAACTATAAGTCACTTTGTGAGTTTAAGTTGTACTTGACTGCTACGAAAAAAGCCCCTACCAGACATTTTTTTAGGCAATATTTCGGATAAAACACAACCATCTTTGCAATTAGCACCCTAGCGGCCCCCACATTGCATGTTTCATTGAATTTGCTGTTGTTTTAGATTGCTTGTAGACTATTTCATCCGCGCTAGCAGGATGCTGACAGTTTAATGATTTAGGTAGGAGTCATTTCAAGCTATGACACTTTACGCTAATAGCTTAGACATTTTTTTAGATTTTGTCACTCAATTTTTCCAAATGAAACTATTTCTTCAGGCAATTTGTATAAATCTATGATGTCAATTTGCAAGAATGCACAAAACTGAATTTTAAGTCGGTCAAAACGAGAACAATTGCCATATATAGAAACGTCAACAAGATAAAACATGTATTTTTTTCTGATCATAATGACCCTTCCATATCTGTTTCAAGTATTTCAGGCCAAACAAAACACATTTGGTGTTTCTGGTAATCTCTACTCTATTTTTTTCGACTACCCTAAAGTTTTAAAGGCAATTTTCAAAGAAGCACTGTTAAAGTAAAGATTACTCTCCAATATAAACCATATAAGATCATTTGCTAAAATATATTTGTTACCTACCTAACTACCCTAAATTTGTCCAACATGTTACAGGAAACAAACATATTTTTCAATAATTATTTTGGGAATATACTACTGTGTGGTAATATGGAACAAAGTTAAGTTGGCTATGATTTATTTCCCGATAATGAAATAGAAACCACCATCTTTCACACTGTATGGTTTAATATTAATATACAATTAACGTATATATCCATCAATAAACCTGTGCTTGGTAATTAGACCACCAATACACAGTGCTGTTAGGAAGAAATGCCAACAAAAGCTCTTTTTTGTCCTGTATTTTACCCAATCCCCCTACTTTCTTTGTCCTGTATTTTACCCCATCTCCCTACTTTCTTTGTCCTGTATTTTACCCCATCCCCCTACTTTCTTTGTCCTGTATTTTATCCCATCCCTCTACTTTCTTGTCCTGTATTTTACCCAATCCCACTACTTTCAGTCAGGAATTATATGTTGGCCCCCTGGGCTTATTGCAGGATAAAACCGTAATATCCTGCTATATGGGTATACAACATATACTGTAATTATAACACTCTTCTCCTTATAACGGTCCCTCGAGCTCGATCTCCTTTTATTTTGGCACT
This sequence comes from Mizuhopecten yessoensis, assembly GCF_002113885.1. Lineage (NCBI taxonomy): Eukaryota > Metazoa > Mollusca > Bivalvia > Pectinida > Pectinidae > Mizuhopecten > Mizuhopecten yessoensis. The sequence goes on along the minus strand of NW_018408623.1, from coordinate 161,587 downwards.
TACTGAAATGATATATACATGTGTGTGTGTCCCCTTTTCTGTAACACCCTCCATTTTGGCTACCTCAACAAAACATAATAAATACATGTACTATAAATGACACACTGTATTACTGGTCACTAGTCTCACATTCTAACAAGACTATTACTGTTCCACAGTGTTTTAGACAAAACAGAACAAATTTTAAATGTATCTGACAGTTATCTCCCCTTTACAGCAACTGACACAATGTTTGTTAATTGTTATGGCCATTTTTTTCAAAGGTGGCTCCTAACAAGCAGCAGCAAGGTACTAACTATTCATTATCTGGTTTATCCTGCCAGTAGTCATATGCTTGTTTCAAAGATTGCCATGCATGTCTAAATACATATATACCTCAGCACTATAATTACAATAAATACAGTACTTTTTTGTTGTAACATATGTTACGAGGATGTCACTTTCTATTCTATAGTTATTTTAATATCCTCTGTAATATAGATTTGATATACATTTTATTGAAATGACATCTATTACCTATAGCTATTAGATGTTTATTGTATAACCACTTTACTGATAATATCCTTCGTTATATAGATTTAATATACATTTCATTGGAATGACATCTATTACTTATAGCTATTAGATGTTTATTTTATAATAACTTTACTGATAATATCCTTCGTTATATAGATTTAACATACATTTCATTGAAATGACATCTAATAGCTATAGGTGATAGATGTCATCTCAATGAAATGTATATTAAATCTACATAACGGAGGATATTATCAGGAAAGTGATTATAAAATAAACATCTCATAGCTATAGGTAATAGATGTCATTTCAGTGAAATGTATATTAAATCTACATAACGGAGGATATTATCAGTAAAGTGATTATACAATAAACATCTATTACCTATAGCTATTAGATGTTTATTGTATAATCACTTTACTGATAATATCCTCCGTTATGTAGATTTAATATACATTTCATTGAAATGACATCTATTACCTATAGCTATTAGATGTTTATTTTATAATCACTTTACTGATAATATCCTCCGTTATGTAGATTTAATATACATTTCATTGAAATGACATCTATGACCTATAGCTATTAGATGTTTATTGTATAACCACTTTACTGATAATATCTCCATTATATAGATTTAATATACATTTCATTGAAATGACATCTATTACCTATAGCTATTAGATGTTTATTGTATAATCACTTTACTGATAATATCCTCTGTTATATAGCTACATACACTCTTTTGACACGACATATGTTACCCGGACTTTTATCGTATATCACTGTATCAGTAATATTCTCTGTTATATATAGATATCAATCTGATTAAAATCATCTGTTACATGGCTCCGCCTGAACATCTGAATGTGCCACGGTCAGGGTCACGTTCAAGTGACCTTTAGATGAACCAATCAGAGGCGCGCTGGCAAAAGTTTGCCAGCGAATCGGAATATCATGGTTGATAGATAAATAGCGAGGGGTATCGAACAGATTAGTTTTCAAAAACAAATATGGCGGCGGGAACTGATGTTTCTACGACGCCAAGGAAAACGTACCCATTGGGTAATAATTGCATAGGCAACACCTCCATACAGTCTTTCTTCTCTAATAAAGCTTCAAATTTCTTTTTCTGTTCGGGTTTCAGACGATCAATCTCAAATAACTTCAGAACTTCTTTCGCATCATTCTCATCAATGTCCGACATATTTGTTACAACTCCGAGTGCCCTTTTGAAAGAGGGTCTCTGATTGGTCAAAATTTAATGAGTATTTATAAATATAAAGGTCACCTGAACATGACCTGACTGCGGCACACTCAGATGTTCAGGTGTAGTACGAAGTTAACGAAGCCATGTAACATATGATTTTAATCAGACTGATATAGATATCTACACTTTATTGAAATAACACATGTTACCTAGATGTTTATCTTATAATCACTGTATCGGTAATATCCTCTGTATCAGTTTTCAAAAAAATAACAATATTGAGACTTTATGGAAATTGATTTTGTAGCAAAAGAGAGTTTATTGTCCGTGAGAACCTAATTACATATCTCTAATCAGTGAAATGTGATGGTCCAGGGCACAGATGATGATAATCTTTTAACCTTGGACATCCAAGTAACAAGGATTAAATGATACATTATGCTATCTCAAATGCATTATAAGAAAAGCATTGACACTAGTATTGAAACACTGTCAAACGTTTAACACCTCAAAACTCACCACACTGCTCAAGTTACCAGAATTAAACTAAACTGTAAGGAGGGGGGTATTTCACAGTAGATCCAGGAAGATGGTACCTGTTTAAACTTAACCTTGTATACTTTAGAGCATCTTACATCAAATTTGTATTTTAAACAGCTTTTATCAATACAAGAGGCCCAGGGTGATGTTATTTGGCCAATAGCAGACTGGGATAAAGATCTACCAAGTCTATTCAAATAAAATGACCATGGCACAGACCAAATTGTCAAATTTGTCATCCCCTTTTAACAACTGCTTCTAACTAATGAAGAGGACTGAAGTGATATTTAGCATGTAGCGTTTTGGTGTAAAGTGATATGAAATTTACATGTGGGATCTAGGTCTGAACGGATGTCCTACCTAGACCAACCAACATCGATGGTCAGAGAAGTGAAATAGCTTAAAATCTTCTAACAATCTTCCAAGAAAGACCCATGATATATAAATTAAGTAATATGATATATAGCCTATTTAAATCTTGATAATTTGAATGTAACACATGTGAAAGGTGAGCAATACAGCCCAGCAGGCCTTTTGTTTCTATAGATATTAGTTGAACCTAGGGAATCTAGACGCTTGTCTATAATTTAAACATTCTAATGTAGCCTCAAGATAGAAAGTAATATTGTCAAACAAATGAACTGAACAGGAAACCAGCTGCACATTCATTATTCTTTTTGCTTCAGATTTTTTTGTTAAGCTGTAAATAGGAGGTAATACACAAACATTTAAGGATGGGCCAGATTTTTGTGGTGGAAGAAAGCCGAAGTGCTCAGAGAAAAGTCATGGACCTGCAGCCATTACGTAGTGACTGCACATAGGCCTCCAACCCGCAACAACACAGTGGTAGAGGGCTTTTAAGCGATAGTAGACTGTCAAATACCTTAACCATTTGGCAACCACACCCAAGCCCCTATAATCTGGACATTAGCATTACAATAGCAGGTGAATCAGCTTCAAAGACTGCAGACAAGAATAGCCTAAAATAAGATAAATGTACTGTATTACCACTGACACTTATTGATTGCCAGTCACAATTACCATTTATTCACCCTTAGGTATAGACCTAGCACAAGGTATATTTTCTGAAGCTAATGCCAGTAGACGATCAGTATACTAAGATAGGAGAATCTGCATGTATATAGGGATTGAACAGTGTTTTTTAAATTTTCATACCGGCATGCAAATTTAAAAAACGCCACTCGATCCATATATTTACACTTTTACTATAGAACAAGTGTTTGGGCTTATTTATTTGTTCTTAAATATTTATATTTATTTACATTTACTGCGTTTTGTTTATGCATCGTCCTTTAAACGACATTGGCCGAACAGCCCTATTCTAATCAAATTAAATGGCTCCATAATTGACGTAGGGACATTTTCCATGTTAACCGAAGCAAAGCGACAAGACTCTCATTGAACAAGGTTAATCCATGACGTCATAAGTAAACCATGTGATACGTCACGAGAGTTTTTGCTTTCATACTCAAATGAAATGCATTTCTGCTGGTAATGTTCATATAGTGGGTTTTGATTGACTCATGTGTGAAATTCATGTTCATATAGTGGGTTTTGATTGACTCATGTGTGAAATTCAAAGTTTTTTTTTGTTTTTTTTAATTTACTCCTGACACAAATATGCATTGGTACGTACCCCAATGTACACATTTCATTTCCATGAATTTCTTGAAACCAAATAGTTAAAAAATGCTCAATGCTTACATTCAAGGTTTAAGAAACAAGCCTATTGATACAGTTTTTAAAATATGTTCAGGTTCACTGATATGCTCCAAAATGTACAAATTTTGGGCACTGTTTTCATTCAAAGTTTCTTGAAATCAGAAAGGTGAAAATACTAAAAAGGCACCCTTGTGCAGTGTGATAAACATGTGCACGGTTTGGGGATCAAATCTGTAATGGTTTTTGAGATACTTGGTACGCTCCTGAAACAGAAATATACACTAGGCCAATGGAACCACAATAATGAGATCAGACCACACCAAGACACCAGTCCAGGAGACAACTAAAACCAATTGAAACCGTAGTTCAGGAGACCACTAAGATTAGAAACCGTAGTTCAGGAGACCACTAAGATTAGAAACCGTAGTCCAGAGACCACTAAGATTAGAAACCGTAGTCCAAGAGACCACTAAGATTAGAAACCGTAGTTCAGGAGACCACTAAGATTGGAAACTGTAGTCCAGGAGACCACTAAGATTGGAAACTGTAGTCCAGGGGACCACTAAGATTGGAAACCGTAGTCCAAGAGACCACTAAGATTGGAAACTGTAGTCCAGGAGACCGCTAAGATTAGAAACCATAGTCCGGGAGACCACTAAGATTGGAAACTGTAGTCCAGGGGACCACTTAGATTGGAAACCGTAGTCCAGGAGAACACTAAGATTGGAAACCATAGTCCAGGAGACCACTAAGATTGGAAACCATAGTCCAAGAGACCACTAAGATTGGAAACCGTAGTCCAGGAGAACACTAAAGATTGGAAACCGTAGTCCAGGAGAGTCCAGGAGACCACTTAGACGAATGAAACCTGTCAGATCAATGGAACCAGTCCAGGAAGCCAGTCTGTTGGACCTGAAGCGCCTGGAGCGGCCAAGCCATTGAGATCAGGAAGTATATATATACACCGACAACCACAGGCAACAATTCATCATAGAGTCCCTAGTATTGATCAGTAGTTTGTATGTAAATTAGAGTACCTGATGTTAGCTGACATAGCTAAATAAATTATGTTACATTCACGCAATTTTCCAAGAATGTGATGAGGTTTGTTGCTTTAACGATTTGTAACATTGGTTACTACATCCCACACTCTATACATACATGTATATAATTATAGACATTAAATTTATTTTGTTTATGTTGAATATATTTCCTGAATATTCATACAAAGACATCTAAAGAGTATATTTCCCTCTTTCGGTAATTAAAAAAAATTGAAATCATTTACAGTCAGGTATGTTACAGAAAAGTGTAAGACTCTTTGCTATACTGTACACCGTGGGAAATTTTCGCTCAGTCATACTTTTGCCCTTTGCCCATGAAATCAGTTTTTGCCCAGCATTAATTTCGACGTTCACATTTCATTACTGTTATGCTTATTATGCTGTTTACTTATATTTGCTGTAATGATAAATTCAATCTCATCACTGAGGGCATAAAAGATGAAAGTTATTAAATAGAAATAGAATTCTGAAGGTTTAAAACTGATTTCTCCCACAACCACTATAGGTTTCCTCACTCCCAACTCATTGGAAACCTGCTAGGAGTTGGCTGGGTAAACCCTTTTGGTTACCAACTAGTGGTTAACACACTGGGCATGATGTCATTGGTCGTTAGAGTACATGCAATTGTTTCCCTGTCGTTACCAGGATAAATGTATTCCTAAGAAACATAGGTTGTTCTGGATATATTATCTAATGTTGTGATGGTTGATGTCATGTTTCTGTAGCTCTCATTAGAAAATTAACTAACTTGAGTTAAATAAACATGATAACCAGCCGTCACTTGTTGGGGAACCTTTATATCTACCACCTGTTTCACAACTATCAAAGTGCATGCCTACATGTACTAGCTTTATAGCTATATGGTAGCTCCACCCAACATTGTTCAAAATGAAATACAATATGGTTATGGCTGTTGTATAGGGTCTGTCACAGCAGGTTTCACCTTGTCTATAACACGATTTTTTCATTTTGTGAATACCTTACAACTTTTCATCATTTCTATTCCGTATATTAAAGCCAAGGATAGATACCGGTATATGATAGGAGGGTCTCCATTACTTTAAAGTATCTGTAGCAATTGAAAACAAACAGAGCATATACAAATCATGTTGTCAGTAGTATAGCCTTTTATATAAGGATCATACCATATTTGAACACCAATATAAGGCCCAGCCCTAATTGAAAAAGGATTGACCTGTAGATGGGAGACAGCTTTTACTAACTGAAAGCCTCCACCCTGTTCACCAGCATGACATAGCGTAATCCTTCATCTTGTACATTTATATTCCTTTGCTTTGAACATTGAACACAATACATTTCACGTACCACCAATTTTAAGGACACTAATATAAGGCCATGATTAGAATATTACTTCTTCTACACCGACAGCTCAACCTTAGGATGTCTGAAGTCAAATGGGAATATCAATAAGATATCAGCTCAGAAAAGTCCTTGGTACTATAGGCAAAGTAACTGAAATATTGTTTTCCTGTCAGCTCCATTACCTTAATGATAAAGTCCAGAATTCATTAAAAATTAAAATAATATTAAAAAGGAATTTCAATATGTAATTTTGTTTAGAATAAGACAGATTGCTTACCAGCTAGTAGGCCTAGGGCAAAACAAATCAATCTGAATTTTTGGCCATAATAATTGAGGACACAATCAAGGCTTTTTGCATGGTAAATGCATCATAAGTTAAACATAATTGCTGCAATAACCAGCTGAAGCTGGTAGCTTAAAGGATGCAAATACAAAACCTGCTTAAATACTTTAAAATATGTTTAATAGAAACCTAGCATTTTGTCTAATATTCAGAATTAATAATAGTACACCAGTTAAACCAAATCATGTCCAAGTTTGTGATAAAGTTTGTGACAAGAGAAGTAGCAGACGACACTTCAAGAGTTAATTATATCCAAAGGAACCTGTATGATAATTAGAATAATGTCAAGTGTAGAACAAGTAGTTAATCCCCTAACACATTACCCTTTATCAGTAAAACACAACCAGTATATCAGGTCCATTCACAACCAGTATATCAGGTCCATTAACATAGTATTTCCTTTGTTAAGAATTTTTCTATCTGTTTTTTTATTAGCACACACTCAGTAGTAAAATTATATTTTTGAAGATACAATGTCATCAGATGTATTATTTGATGACAATTTTGGGATTTTTAACCTTTATTGTGTACAAGAATGTTTTTTTCCCCCTGAAATTATGCTCCATTAATTCCCAATACATAATAGTGTTTATTCTCTGAAAATCTTATTAAAATTTCCTAATAAAAAAAAAGAAAACTACTTTTTTATTTCATCTTGTATTCAATGACAATGCAACATCTAACCTCTGAAATAAAATAACATTTAATAAACAAGATTGTTTAAGGTAACATATTATATAAAATTTTGTAAAGAAATAATTTCATGAAGGCAATAGAACTGGCTCTTTGGATATGAAAACCAGTGTTAAATATTAGTCTTTCCTTACACACAATGTGTTGATAGGTCAAGGTTTTTTCCCAATTGACAGCTTGTATGTCGATGATTTTGCGTAAATGACATTCGGGGCCCTTTCCCCAATTCAACCAGAAAAAACAGGTGTATCATGTCTCTATTCTATTTACATATCATTGGAGGCACTCTAGTATTTGCATGAACTAGATCCTTTAATGTTTTTTTACAGAGTCCATTATTATATTTTGAATGGGATCATTGAAAAATAGTTCTAGACTCTTGAAATGCTATGCTTCAGAGGGTATATGGGGACAGTGGGAATGTAAACCAACTACATGCAACGTATCATGTAATCATGATTGCTGATACGGAAATATTTCTTTTGTAAATTTGATATACATTATCAATATATGCATTTATACCGCTATACCATATATTACAATTAATGCAGCAAAGGAATGTTTAACTTCAAATTCTGTAACACATGAAAGCCCCCGCCTTGGCCCTCACAGTGGTTGATGACCTATAAATACCAGCAATGCCCTTGTGACCCTGAAAAAATAAACTTATTTGCTGTATTCTAATGTCCAGACCTTTGTATAAACTTGGTGAACCAGAGAATACGAGTACAGGATGGACAAGGGTAATGCACAGGTATGGCCCCCACCCAATCCCCACTACAAATGCAGTGTGGATGGAGTACTGTACTAGTACTATAAAATAAATAAATAAATATACACCATTTGATATAGCACCCTATCTAGCTAACATACATGTAAGTCACTCTAAAGCGCTTAACAGTACATAGATATACAATTTTATACAGTCGATACAATTAGCATATATATATTAATCAATACAATTGAGGAATTTGCAGGCGCCTTATCAGGCGCTAACTACTAGTCCTATGCCACGTGGCTAATATGTGTGTATGCCTGTGTGTACTGGAGATGTATTGTGTTCCGTTTGTAGTGGGACCGTTTTTCCAACAGTATCATTTACAGTGCCACCTCACTTGAATGCTACAGCACAAATACTGCAACACCCACCCCAGACCATTTTATACTCCACCTGGGTTGTTGGAGTTGTGTGGGCAGGAGAAAAACACTTTCTCTAATATTCCATGCGTACGGCGACTTCGGGGATTGAACCCCGGCCGCCTGCTTGGAAGGCCGGAGTGTTAACCACTCAACCAATCCACCCATGTACACTATACACTTATGTCATCTATGATCCTTGTGTTGTCAACAGATTAACAGCCTGAAACATTTTCCCTGAACTGTTTGGACCAACCAAATTAATAAAGCCTGAAAACTAAGTTAGATTATGTAAGTGTATAATGGTTCTTTTGACTGATCCAAGATTGATAATTCCTCACCGACAGATAGCTCTGTTCTGTTGCTGGGTATATTGGTGTTACAACCTCACGTTACAGTAAATATTGCGATGAAGAGTTGCCACATATTGCAAAGTCATTTCCCATATAATATAATAAATATATATATTAAAGTTGTTATATTTCAACTTTACATCAAAATATCTTAACATACAAATGTAAGAGTTTCCAAATGTAAAATCTATAGAATGAAAACATCCATTTCACATTTGACATTAAAAAGTACAAATAATAAATAGAGAGCATCAAGAAACATAAGAAATAATGATATATGTTATATATATGCAATACATGTGTCGTCGCAAGAAATATCAATAGTATCAATGTATCATTATAGCCCTTCTCTGTTGTTAACCAGCAAGTTTTCTTCTCGACAATCATATTTTTTTTCATCATAGAAGTTATAAGATTGATGTGTCCGCAGATAACATTGGAGGAATAAGTCTAAATTCTAGATGTGTCCACAGATAAGACTGGAGACATAAGTCTAAATTCTAAATGTGTCCACAGATAAGATTGGAGGCATAAGTCTAATTCTAGATGTGTCCGAGAATGTCGATACATATTGCTAGCATACATTGGATGCATTGTAAAGTATGTACATGTAAGAGTTACATGAATCTCTATTGATTCTCAAATATTTAAATAATTCACTAGTGAACGACTAATGCTTTTTATAGTTTCAATTGAATTTTTAAATTTGGTGTGAAGTTCAGGTACACAGTCATTAATTATACAGGTAAGCAGAGTTTGTCATTGCATGATAATTTGCTAGTGATTCATCTGCAAATAAATCTAAAAAAAAATCAAAAGAAATTGTTAACCAAGATGAGATTTTTATAAACCATCTTCACTTCATCAAACCTGTCGATGCATAACTACTATACCATATCATGCAAATTATAAGGAAATATTGCTATGGGAAAATAGGAAATGTACATTTGTAACATATTTGCCATAATTAGCACCCAGGGTGCTTAATAAATTGACAGAGAGGGCCCACAATTTGTTTAATTAGGTAAGAAAAGGAGTTTCGAGTTGCTTTATATAGATGACTTTAGTGTCATACCTGTAATATGACAAATTTCAGTCCATCTATCAAAGTAGGGTATGTAAAGGACTGGAGGCCATATATATATATATAAGCTTCCCTTTTCTGTGACATAAGATTTTATTCTGCTGGATAACCGAATTATTCGGTAGTGAAACAGATGTAAAACGATTCAAACAAACATACATGTAGCGTCAGCAGGATAATTAATGTAAACAGATGTTTCTTTGTGGTTGTAATGATGAAGCAAATTCGGTTAGAGAAAAGAAAATAGTGTGCTTCCACCGGGGATCAAACCCTCGATCTCCAGGTTCACAGGCGTTCTACCACTGAGCTAAAGGGAAACTCCCTCTAGCTCAAATCTAGAAGACGACCTTAATTCTTTGTACAATTAAATCCTGCCACATTCATATCGTGGAAGGATTTCAAAATATGAATTGTTATTTTGAGTTATTGTAAAAAAAAATGTTTTTATTACCAAAAATTGCTCCAAATTTGTTTCCACCAGGGATCGAACCTGCCATCTCAGACTCTCTACCAACAGTACCACTGAGATAAAGGGAAATTCCCTCTAGTGCAAAGCTAGTAGAAGGCGACCGTAATGATATGTACAATTAAAATCTGACACGCTAAACCCTCCTTCTTTGTTTTTTAAATGTGTTCGCCCTTAACACCTGCACATCCCAGGTATTAACTATTAATTTCCTTTCACCACAGAGAGGGCCTATACAGACACCAGGGATCGAACCAGCGATCCCAGACTCCCTAGTTGGACGCTCTACCACTGAGCTAAAGGGAAATTCCCTCTAGCGCAAAAGTAGAAGACAACCGTAATGCTGTGTACAATTAAAATCTGCCACAGATATATCAGACAGCATTTTTGATGAAAGTAAAAACTGTACAACATTCTTTTATATTATACACCACATTTTTTTTTATAAAACTAAGCTACCCCAAAATGCATGGATGGCAATGTAGAAAATTGTTTTTGAAGCTTTTTATCGTATGTTTTTCAGTTCTAGTAAGCATCTAGTGGAGTGTTGTTGTACATTTTTATTATTATTTTTAAATTACATCAATATATGTTTATCTATAAGGAAACCAATTTGGACTCACATAATAAAGCAGTGTGCTCTGGGCCCATCATCTGACATTTTATTCAATAATTTCCATTCCATTTTTTTATGTTGTGTCAGATTTTTATTACCAGTATAAGTTATATACCAGTACATATACCTACTTATAATCAATTATATATATTTAGAATATACTATTTCTGGCTCTGTAAGGGAGAGAGTTCCTAAAGGTGGCCAGAGTTGATATGACCAACACTGAATCAGAACTTTCTCCAAATACAGCTCAGTAGTAGTGTATGTTACTATATAATAGGTAAACAATCTTCAAACTATTACTAACACCCCCCCCCCCCCCCCCCCCCTTCACGTTAATGTCTGAGAGTATGGTCAGTAGGGATTGACCCAACCACCAGCCCTTTGGCAGGTAACATTTGAAGTTAATACTATATATCTTTGATTGCTAAAATTCCAATATATTGCTACTCTCTTTACCAGCATTACTTTATTGATCATAGCCTATGGCACATGTAACATTTTATATCTATTTTTTATAAAAGAAGTGTCTTAAGAGTCGTATCAAGTTATCAATATATACTATGTAGTTATGTAGCTATTTTATGAATTGAATTGATTTATTTAGATCTAAGGGACCCCAATGGAATTAAGCCACAATGTGGCTTTATGGGTCATCCCAGGTAAAGGCCTAAATTAATCTAATCCAATCCGGTTTTAACACCTGACTGACTTCTAATCTTATGGCATAAATAACTTATTTAAAAAGATCTCATTCTGTGATAATATACATATATATGTCCAATCTGCAAAATGTGATAGAAGTGTATTATTTGCCTTTTACCTGAATAAATATTATTATGTCAAAATGTCTAAGTCTGGTGTTAGGATATAATGAAGATGGGACTGGACAAGACATTTGTATAACAGTATAAATCATTTCTGGTCCATAAACTGAATAATTCACATGTTGATATGATTGGCAAAAATAAGATCTTGATCTACAAAAACTCTTGAATATCCTTCAGGTCCAGTACACTCTGCCGATTGAGCTATATAGCTGTAAAGACCTATAATAGCTCTATTGACCTATCTGAAATAGCTCTTTGGAGCTATTTTCAAGTGATTTTCTTTTTTAAGGAAAACGAAACAAAGTCGCTTTTAAAAGAAGACTGTATCATTAGGTTGATAACAAAAGACATTACATATAAGGATTCTTTAAAAAATATAATGATGTAAAAAAATCGGAAATTTTACATTTATGAAAAATGAAAATAAACATCTAACTGTATGCTTTTTGTAGTCAACATTACCATAAACCTTATTGTTATATGCGACTTTTTTTTAATTTAATGAAAATTGAAATCTTAGAAAATATAGCTCAATACAGCTATAATTTATAGGTGTATATAGCTATATAGGTCTTTATAGCTATATAGCTCATTTGACAGAGTGTACTGGACCTGTCCTTTTCAGTATTCGAATTCGATGACTATCTGTTTATCCCTATCTAACCGGGCTAACCCTTTTGTGTATTACGGAATTTTCGATGTGCATGTGTTCGCATTTAATTTTGAAATAGTATCCGGTTGCATTTCAGTAGCCAGTCATCACTCCATTTGTACATTGTTGCAAGAATATGTTCTCTACAACATAATGGCCCCTGTTCAATTACAGGGTTTGACAACTACTGTATACATATTGAATAAATATTTTGTTCTTTATTTATCGTTGCTAGCCCCAGGGGCTCATTAGTAATTGGGCAAAATTGAAAAAGTATGCAAGAATTAACTCGTCAAATTCATGTGCACTCACCCATAGCCAACATATAGACCACAAGGTAGATCCTCTGAAACTGCTTGAAGCTGGCATCTCCGACGGACGGCAGGGACGTGCGCGTGTAAACAAACAGAATTATACATAATACACTCAACAGAGCAAATCCCGATATAAAGATATTCATCATAAGATAGGTCTTTCTCCCCAACCCCTTTACGCTGTCATCCCGGCTGTGTACAACGTATCCCGGAAGCCGACAGTTATAAGGGAAGTAACTGTGAAAAAAGTTGACCAGCTGTAGTCGCTGTTGCTTGGGGGCGCACTCTGATATAAGTGCTATCCTTTACATATAACGACTCTCATTAAATTGCAACCCAGCGGTGTCTCGGATTTAGGCTAAATGCAATACACGACACAATTTCTTACCACTGATTCACTTAACTTTTTATGCAGTTCTTTATATTTGCTGAATTTTTATATGGTCATTATTTAAACCAGAGACGAATATAATTTGCTACTTTTTGCGTCTCTGCGCGGTATAATTTTTTTTTGTCATATTTACCCATAGGGTTTTCATGCTTTGACGCTAATTTTGAAGACCAAATCAATAATCTGTTGCCAATATTCTATCCAATCATATAGTGAACAATGAATGTTTTGATGAAATTTCTATATCTGACGTTAAAAGGGAATGTAAAAGTTTACCAAGTGGTAAAGCAGCTGGGCACGATCAAATTGTGTACGAGCATTTACTCTATACCCACGACACTGTGTACAACTGTTTGTATATTCTTTTTAACGCTTTTTTTAAGATTGGAGTATGTTCCTCCGGTACTCACAAAGGGTTTGATCTGTACACTATACAAAGGTCATAACAAGCCAAAGAGTGACCCCAATTGTTATCGTGCTATCTCTCTGTTGCCAGTGATTCTGAAAGTCTTTGAGAAATTATCACTTATCAGACTTGAGGATACAAACTTGTTTATACCTAACCCCTTACAGAATGGATTTCAAAAGAATATAAGTAGCACTATGACGTCATTTCTAGTCCATGAATCAGTAAACTTTTTACACGTTTTCTTGATGCTGCCAAAGCATTTGACTGTGTTAGGCATAACGGCCTGTTTTTCAAACTTCACAGTTTAGGTCTAAAGTCAAAGTATATCAATATCATTGTTTCATTATACTCAAATATGTACAGCGCAGTATTGCACCAAGGTTTTATTTCTAACTGGCTTAAGATATGCCAAGGTACGCGTCAGGGAAGCATTATTTCTCCCTGGCTGTATACAGTTTTTATTAATGATTTACTGGATGAGTAATGTGCTTCACAGTACTCTTTACTTATACATGGTGTAAATGTTACTTGTTCAACTCAAGCAGATGATATTACCCTTCTGTCTCTTTGTAAACATGGCTTGGACTGTCTCATGGACATCTGCTACAGTTACAGTAAGTTGTAAGTGGCGATTTAGTTACAACGCATCAAAATCTATCGTAATTGTTTTTAATGAAAGCAAAAGTGTCTTTTCAAAGATCACACACAGATGGGGTCTCGGCAACAAAGCTCTCCCTGAATCTAGATATTGTAAACATGTCGGTATCTTTTTGGACAAGTTCAAACCAGGCTGTCCAGATGTCAATGAGATTGTTCACAAGCTACGTGGTCAATGTTTTGCCTTGCTTAACTGAAACTTATTTGGTACTGGAATCAACCCTTTGACCGGTGCTAAGATGTATAAAACAATTGTAATGCCATGTAGTCTTTTTGGCTGTGAACTCTGCATGGTATTCACTCTCCGAGACCGAATGGAATCGCATTGAAAGAGTTCATCATTTGTGTGCAAAGCTTATTCAACGTTTTCCGCGGCGCACTAGATCAGATATTGTCCTTAGTATGGTTGGACTTACGTCCATACGTCTAAACATTGAGTTATCGAAACTTCGATTCTTTTCTGCTTTATGCAGAACAGATGCACGTTTTACAACAAAGAGATTGTTCTTACTTCGATTATTTTCATGAATAGTTTGGCATTTGTTGTAACGGAAAAGGCTTTGTTCGAGACATCTGGAACATGCTTCACCAATATGATCTACAAGACTTTTTGTACCAATTTTTGCAATCTGGGTTTTTCTCGGTTAAAAACTATTGGAAACACTTCACAAAAGGTGTCGTATTAGGCAAGTACTCCTCGCACAGGAGTGAACGTCTCAATGCTTGTGATGAGTTCTTAAGATTTAAACACCTACAGTGCGAGATCAGCCCTTCGCCACTATGGTACCTATCCAAATGTTTGCCCTGATCTCAACACAACATGCAAAAAACTTTGCAAAGCATTGGGGATTTCACCTAATTGTGACCTAACTATCATGTGCCCAGTGCAATATCTTTGTAGAAGATGCAGTTGCGCATTGTTATTAGACTGCCGTAGTCCCACGTTGCTAACTCTACGTGATGAACTTTTCACCAAGATAGTCAACGATTATCCGGTGCATGTGTATGTTGTTCTTGCTAACTCATGTAGGGAGGTGCAAATTGCGACGATCCTCGGCAGTCCACCTGCTGCAATAAAAGACATATTTGTTAACTTTTTGCATCATTTGCAAGAGATTGTTGTATTTATACCGAAAAAGTATCCCTTCTTACGTTCAATTAACGACGATAGTCTGCCAGATATTTAAACCATATGCATTCGTATTATATATGGTTCATTCAGTTTTTATGTCATAGAAATAAATGTCAGCAGAAGTTACGTGGAATTTTGATAGAACTTTAATTAGAGCAGATATATATATATATATTAAAGCCAGTATATAAGTCTCTGGTTAGATCAACGTCACCAATTTACAAACATTACCGAGATAAATTACTTTTAAAATGTGGCCTTACGAAAAGTTTGCGAAATATTACATTTTTGTGAAAATAATAAATAACCGGCTCCAAACATAGTTATAGTCGGATATTTATGCTACTTTATGAGTCTGTGGTTTCAATATTGTCATCATTTTCGCATATGGTCTGCAAGATATGGTGAATTATTTAACGGGTACATTTCTTTCATTATAATACAATTTTAAAACCGGTCTTAGCTTGAAATTTCCGTCGTGCATTACAAAATGAAATTCTTGAGGCGAAAAAAACATACCGACGCACGCCCTATGGCAGATATTTAGTAAACATTGATTAAAAAAAATGCTTATATAGTTTAGCTAACAGTGTCAGGTATTCAGGAAAAGTTCTATCTGCCTGTATACACACACTGATATAGCGAAACAAAAATTACATGTTATCAACAAAATTTAATAATGAAAATATATATTCATCATAATGGTTTTTTTTTTGTCATGGAATGAAGTGTCTGCAGGGGTTAGGAACTTACCTGGACTTTTAATAGAACTTTAGCGACGTCACGCATTTACACGAACTTCCGAGATAAATTAGGCCTTCTTTAAAAGTTTTTGTGAAAATAGTAAACAACCGGCAACAACCGTAGTTATAGATGGATATTTACTGCCGTATATCGTAAGTAAGATCAATTGAATTAATCTCTCTAATTTGATTATTATAAGTTGTCAGTGGAACAACGGTTTATACATTGCATTAGGTTGAAAGAGTTACTCCCCTTAATTGTTGATCAGAATATTAATACAAATTCATATACGCAGGTATCGCACCATTGTAGCAGACTTATTGTAGTTTCTGTGGGTATTTTTTTATACAGGATAAACTTTTACGGTAAAATTATGTTGGATCATACTTTTGTGCTGATTTCTAACGAGTCCGTAACGGTTGTCATGCTTTTCAAAAAACATTTTACTCAAAGTCTGTGGTCGACAGAAACGCATGAGGGCAAGGCACTAATTGGCCCATTTTAACAACTAAATAAATTTCAATACAAATCTATCAACATAGCATTGGTTATAATTTCACCACGAAAACTTGCAAAATGTTCAGAAGGAATTATTGGTATAACCACGGACTTAGATAGTTCCGTGGTATAACTTGCAAATTGACTGTTGAAGCAAATGTTGCATACATCGTGTTGAATCAACATAATCTCGTTAACAATACCAAGTGTAGAAGTTCTTGATTCCCTATACTATTCCAACTCGGTTCCATATGGACCCGATGGCCGTACGGAAAATGAGCATATACTGATAGCTTTACTTTCCATCAAATATTCCAAAACATACATCAGCAAATGCAGTAGCTATATATATAGGCTTCTGTGAATAATGTCTCTACTACTATCCAATAATAACACATCACAACATCAGTGGAGGGATAGCAGACAGTACGAGTTAAGCTAGACAAGAACGCCAGCTAGGATTATTTTTCTTCTAAAACCAATCCTCATCCTTATTTTGTTTTTATTGAAGCCAGATACCTACACAATGTTTATGTGAAGACAGTTTTAGTTAGCAATTGCTTAGCTCAATGCTGCCTTAATTAGGGTGATAATTATAGGCTCAGTTACATATCGGACCAAATAGTATAGGGCGTTGTTTTTAGTATTGTAGTTTACTGGTATTACTTGAAAAGGGTAGGCTGAATGTAGCTGGTGACATGGTTAAGTGAAGAGCTAAGTAAAGTAGAAACAAGGGAAGCGATGGAAGCCGAAAACAACAAAAGGAGGTAAGAAAGAGACTTTTTCCGGTAATACATTTAGGATTTAGTGCAGATGTATAAATCACGTTTAAAAAAAAGATTTAAATGTATAATTTTTAACTTGGCCAGCAGCTGGTGAAAGGAATTAACAACAAAACTATCGTACAAATATTTTTTGTTTTTGTTTTGTTTTGGCTAAGTATTCTTTAGATTATAGAGTTTTGTTTTTTAAATTATGCGATCAAGGTAAGTACTTTGAATGTAAATTGTTGTCTACATGTTTGGTATTCAAAATTATACTTTTCAGATTTGCTCTTTACATTGTGTTAAGTAGTGTGGTCAGGTTAAGTGGGATGCTTCATGTATTTTGCAGCCAACGTTAAAATTTCAGAAAAATATCCTTTGCAACACAAGTGCAACCTCAAAGTAAATGTTGGATGGTATCTCAAAGTATATGTTGGATGGTATCTCAAAGTATATGTTGGATGGTATCTCAAAGTATATGTTGGATTGTATATGGCGTGTCAAACGTCGCAATATAAAATTATTGAATATTGCAACGTTTGACATGCCACATAAGTAAATGTAGTTTATTGTTCAAATTAAAATCTAGTTTCTAAATTACAGAATTATTTCGTTGTTATCAATTAACTTTGAGGGAAATTATGTTTTGTCTTCAGATGGAAGAATTTTTTTTTTCGTGAATTATACCATTTATGAATTACACCCCCTTTTCCAGCCCTGTAAAATAAGGGACGTGTCGTCACCTATTTCGGTTGTATTATTGCACAATACTGGAAGTAACAAATATTTTCCGGTTACTGTTTCCCCCTTCACTCACCTTACGCCATCCTTGTAAGACATAATTCCAAAATTTATCATGGAAACTTATCATTTGGTAATCTATGAATAGGTTTCCTATAACTAAAATCTGTTTCTTATCAATATTTGCTTTTAATGTCAGTTCAAAAGCGCAAACGTTGATAATTTTCACTATGTCCCACTCTGCTCTTCTAATGGTTTCTCTTTCCTTGTCGGAATGGGTAGCGAAATAGATAGCTTGAAGGCAATATATGTTACATTTTGTTGAATAAATAATCAAAAAATAAAAAACCCCAAAAAAATCTTACGATCACCCAAAGTCTGAGAATAAACCGACATTATGTTTTTAATTATGAGTTGTGTAACTATTTACTTGTGTGTGTACAATCATTAGTAATTTCATACTAAGGTTAAAGGTTGTCCAGAGTCCTTATTGATATTGATCAAGGAAGTGACAGCAAACAAGACAAGATCAAGATATGACTAAATTGCAAACCAAGTAATGTAAAAATCATGAGTTGCGGACATGTAAGAATATTATAACGCACATAGTTAGAAATTATTCGAAGATATTGCTTTCAAATCAGACGAAAATGTTATCTATTTTCACCACCTTACTACAAATATGGAGTGTTATATTTAAACGATGAGCAATTATTTCCAACCTTAACCTTATCACACACTCCATGATTCATACATGACGCACATCAGATGTATTCAGAACCTCTATGACACGAAGTGTTTTTAAGAATATTATTGGGAAAATCTCCATTGCTTCATGTTGTAGACTTTTTCGTAAACAAATTATTGTATCATTTGATGAAAATTACATTTCTGAGTACAGCAGCTGTGGCTTGTATTTCAATATGAAAGATATAAAATCCAATAAAATAAACATCCACTCCTTATTGCAAACCTGCATCCGAACGAGTCCATAGGCACAGAGATAATTACTTTTATTTTTATCCATTTATCTATTTTTTTAATAGTAGCTAGGAAAAATGATACCGGACTAGAATTGATATCCATAATGACAATTGATACCGGACTAGAATGGATATCCATAATGACAATTGATACCGGACTAGAATGGATATCCATAATGACAATTGATACCGGACTAGAATGGATATCCATAATGACAATTGATACCGGACTAGAATGGATATCCATAATGACAATTGATACCGGACTAGAATGGATATCCATAATGACAATTGATACCGGACTAGAATGGATATCCATAATGACAATTGATACCGGACTAGAATTGATATCCATAATGACAATTGATACCGGACTAGAATTGATATCCATAATGACAATTGATACCGGACTAGAATTGATATCCATAATGACAATTGATACCGGACTAGAATTGATATCCATAATGACAATTGATACCGGACTAGAATTGATATCCATAATGACAATTGATACCGGACTAGAATTGATATCCATAATGACAATTGATACCGGACTAGAATTGATATCCATAATGACAATTGATACCGGACTAGAATTGATATCCATAATGACAATTGATACCGGACTAGAATTGATATCCATAATGACAATTGATCTGTTTGTGACACAGTCTGACTATGTATTTATTCAATTATGTTTACGAAACTCTAATGCAGGAATAAAGTTACTTCATATATTTAACGAATCCAGCTTGCCATCAAAGCCACGTAAAGTGCCATTGTATTAAATACAATGAGGGTATTGTAATCAACGTTCCGACACCCAGTTTCTGTAATCAACGTTCCGACACCCTGTTTCTGTAATCAACGTTCCGACACCCAGTTTCTGTAACCAACGTTCCGACACCCAGTTTCTGTAATCAACGTTCCGACACCCTGTTTCTGTAACCAACGTTCCGACACCCAGTTTCTGTCAACAACGTAAACAATACTACCGAACGTGATGCCATGAAATACAAAAACAAACAAGGAAATTGGCATGAATTTTCTGTTTCCGTTTAATTTCAGGACAGATTTTTTAGATTATTTTAGACAAGGACAGACTATTCTATCGTATATTTCATTTTGTTTCTGTTATCAAACTCTCTGTACATCTGTACAAATGTAAAGAATTAATTGAAGGATAGATATCCATGTCCACTATATATTAACATATATAATAAATATATCAAAGATTGTTTTTTAAAATTTACTTCTTTTACTTTTTATAAATTGAAATATTTTCCTTGAATTGTTCAAAAGCGCAAAATCTCATGTAGCCATTTTATGTGGTTACCGATACACGCATGTCTTTTTAAATATTGGCAAGTTTTCACGTTCACCGATTTGACTATACGAATGTGCAATCGAAAACGAATTCACCTTTAACTCATATAATCTGCCCCGATACAGACACACAATAACGTCAGATGTTCAAACCATGTTAGTGACCTTTCAAATTCTCAATGTTCAGTAACCTCAAAGACCAATTTTAGTTAGTAAACAATAGACCGCGTGGCAATTTCCTGATTTAAAAAGTTATCAAAAATTAACAGGAATGGTATTAATTGAATGGTTTACGGTCTAAAAATCATTTTCACAATTTCACCCGCCAGAACCTGATATTTTACACAAGTAGACAGATAATTCATGCTAAGTAATACACAAAAAGAATTAAGTTAATAGATTTTGTGACAACGAATCGGTATGGAAAGGAACACTTAATGGTCTAAAATCCATTTAAAACAATTTTACATATGCAAACATAATTATGGTGAATGCAAAAACCACAAAAATGAAAACAATTGAAGTTTTGTGAGAACGAATCTGTATGGAAAGGAACAGTTAGCGGTCTTAATATATTTCATACAATGTCACACGCCAGAGCGTTAAGTCTTACATATGTAGACAATTAATGTACGCTGAGTGATACATAAAATGAAGGAAGTTAACAGATTTTGTGGCAAAGAATCAGTATCGAAAAACTATAATCGGTATAAAATCAGTTTAATAAAATTTTGTCGAACACACGTCAGGATAAGAAATTTTACATACGTAGATAGTTATTATCTGCTAAGTACTATATAAATGAAAAAAATGAAGCTTATAAATTTTGTGACAAAGAATCTGTACAGAAAAAGAATCAGTACAGAAAATAACTGTTAACGGTCTAAAGTCAATTTCACACAATTTCACACCGCAGAATGTAACATCTGACATATGCAAACACGTTGAATGCAAGTAACACAAAAATGAAAATGGAGGAAGTAAACAGATTTGGTGACAAAGAATACGCACCGAAAGGGACGATTAGCGGTCTAAAATCCATTTCACACGTCATAACGTGACATCTTACAAATATAGACAGATGATGTTTACCATGGAGTACAAGACGATGAAAGAAACTAACAGATTTTGTGACAAAAAAATCAGTATCGAAAAAATTGTTAACGGTCTAAAATCAATGTTATAAAATTCTGTCGAGCAAACGTCAGAACGTGACATTATACATATGTAGATAGATGATGTATGCTAAGTACTACATTAAAATGAAAATGTATAAAGAAGGGGTTAATACATTTTGTGACGAAGAAGCATTAACGAAAAGAATGGTAAACGGTCTAAAATCAGTTTACGCAGTTTGTCGAACACACAGGACGTGATATCTTACTTATGTAAATAGATAAATATGCTAAGCAATACATAAATATATAAAATGAAAAAAGAGAGAAAGTTGATAGATTTTGTGACAATCATCAATGAAAAGAAGGCCTAACAAATTCACCTGTCATAACGTGACATCTCTCTTCTGTAGATTGATAGTGCATGCTAAGTAATACATAAAATGAAAATGAATGAAGTTAATAATTTTATAACAAAGAATCATTAACGAAAAGAATGTTTAATCAATGACGTAACACTGCACCCAGACCTGCTAGCGGCATTTCCTATACACGCACACCACTAGTACTTTACGGACGCCTGTGCGTATATACATATTGAACCTGAACCTGAAGTCAAGTTCATACTCTATAGTAAAACATGGCGACCTGTCAGCCACACGATACATCAGGTGAATATCACATCTCACCTGGTTCCAAACCTCAAGAGAACGTGTTGAGGATAAACGTCTCTCATATATTTTAAATCATCACGAACAGGTTTTAAAAGCATACTAAACTTAACAGCAAGAACGAAATTTTACTTTCGACATGATCTTTTAAACAAATTATAAGTTAAAGCAATAAAATGAGATGTTGAAATACCTAAAACTTAATGTTTATTTTAATTCTTGTACATATTTAGAAGTATATAATTTTAAATATCAAAATTCAGTTTATTGTTTATCAAGCTAACAATGCTTATAGCACGCAGACCATGACGCTTTGACAAGGTGACCAACCATATTCTATAATAACGTGTAGTCTTTTTACCTAATCTAAGCGACTGTAATTGATTTAACCTCTAATTAACATATACATTAATTCTAATACAGCTATATATAACCATACTGAAGTTCATACGTGTAGTAGCTGCGCCCAACACCTGACTTGACAGACAGGTAACGTTACTCACTTCATTTTACTTAAACTACTGTAATTTCATAGAAAACATATTGTTACAAATATGATAAACTGACGCTTGCCAATACATTGATAATATTTTGAGAATTCTGTATGCGATGCGATAAAGGAAATTATGTTACAAGATTGTTATCCATTGTGACAAGATTACTTTCAATTTAGTGAATATATGCTATCTTTTACATATTGAATGTTTGCAGCTGATATTATGCAGAACAAAATACGCAAATGATATATTGATATATTGATTAGAATTATTTCAAACTTAAAAATTCCGTAATTTTGTTTATGTTGATTTCCATAGTGATTAAAAAACTGATGGATGCATTTCTGATATAGTACCATAATGTCTCTGGGGTACCAGGCCATTTAGATTGGCTATCATTTCTAACAGATGTGTTAAAGTCATCGTATGATTATTGCTGGTTTGACCAGAACTTATCCAGTCTTTTCTTCCAACTATGAATTACTTGATTAGTCAGTTATAAACAAAGTCTATCGATCGTCACCACTCTAACATCATATTATTCAGATTGTCGAATTCTCCAGTTCAAATCAAATCTTTAATCTATTATATAAACAGTTTACTACTACCATAACGTTGAGGGACAATTACATTAAGTAGAATTAAGACATAAGAGCTCTGACTGTAATAACGTAAGGTAGGACAACGATAATGTTTAGTAGAGGTTATATTAGAGAGCTACTTATATGATAACGTAGGTAGAAAAGTACATGTAGTAGAGGTTATATTAGAGAGCTACTTATATGATAACCCAGGGAGAAAAGTACATGTAGTAGAGGTTATATTAGAGAGCTACTTATATGATAAGGTAGGGAGAAAAGTACATGTAGTAGAGGTTATATTAGAGAGCTACTTATATGATAAGGTAGGGAGAATTTACATGTAGTAAATTAGATAACTACAACTATAAAAAGCAGGGAGAACATTACGTTTAGGAAAGATATGAGAGCTAATACAATAATTACACAGGGGTAAATTACCTTTAGTGGGGTTGATATGAGAGCTAATACAATAATTACACAGGGGTAAATTACCTTTAGTGGGGTTGATATGTGAGCTAATACAATAAATACACAGGGGTAAATTACCTTTAGTGGGGTTGATATGTGAGCTAATACAATAAATACACAGGGGTAAATTACCTTTAGTGGGGTTGATATGAGAGCTAATACAATAATTACACAGGGGTAAATTACCTTTAGTGGGGTTGACATGAGAGCTAATACAATAATTACACAGGGGTAAATTACCTTTAGTGGGGTTGATATGAGAGCTAATACAATAATTACACAGGGGTAAATTACCTTTAGTGGGGTTGACATGAGAGCTAATACAATAATTACACAGGGGTAAATTACCTTTAGTGGGGTTGATATGAGAGCTAATACAATAATTACACAGGGGTAAATTACCTTTAGTGGGGTTGACATGAGAGCTAATACAATAATTACACAGGGGTAAATTACCTTTAGTGGGGTTGATATGAGAGCTAATACAATAATTACACAGGGGTAAATTACCTTTAGTGGGGTTGACATGAGAGCTAATACAATAATTACACAGGGGTAAATTACCTTTAGTGGGGTTGATATGAGAGCTAATACAATAATTACACAGGGGTAAATTACCTTTAGTGGGGTTGACATGAGAGCTAATACAATAATTACACAGGGGTAAATTACCTTTAGTGGGGTTGATATGAGAGCTAATACAATAATTACACAGGGGTAAATTACCTTTAGTGGGGTTGACATGAGAGCTAATACAATAATTACACAGGGGTAAATTACCTTTAGTGGGGTTGATATGAGAGCTAATACAATAATTACACAGGGGTAAATTACCTTTAGTGGGGTTGACATGAGAGCTAATACAATAATTACACAGGGGTAAATTACCTTTAGTGGGGTTGATATGAGAGCTAATACAATAATTACACAGGGGTAAATTACCTTTAGTGGGGTTGACATGAGAGCTAATACAATAATTACACAGGGGTAAATTACCTTTAGTGGGGTTGATATGAGAGCTAATACAATAATTACACAGGGGTAAATTACCTTTAGTGGGGTTGACATGAGAGCTAATACAATAATTACACAGGGGTAAATTACCTTTAGTGGGGTTGATATGAGAGCTAATACAATAATTACACAGGGGTAAATTACCTTTAGTGGGGTTGACATGTGAGCTAATGCAATAATTACACAGGGGTAAATTACCTTTAGTGGGGTTGATATGAGAGCTAATACAATAATTACACAGGGGTAAATTACCTTTAGTGGGGTTGACATGTGAGCTAATGCAATAATTACACAGGGGTAAATTACCTTTAGTGGGGTTGATATGAGAGCTAATACAATAATTACACAGGGGTAAATTACCTTTAGTGGGGTTGACATGTGAGCTAATGCAATAATTACACAGGGGTAAATTACCTTTAGTGGGGTTGATATGAGAGCTAATACAATAATTACACAGGGGTAAATTACCTTTAGTGGGGTTGACATGTGAGCTAATGCAATAATTACACAGGGGTAAATTACCTTTAGTGGGGTTGATATGAGAGCTAATACAATAATTACACAGGGGTAAATTACCTTTAGTGGGGTTGACATGTGAGCTAATGCAATAATTACACAGGGGTAAATTACCTTTAGTGGGGTTGACACGAGAGCTAATGCAATAATTACACAGGGGTAAATTGCCTTTAGTGGGGTTGATATGAGAGCTAACGCAATAATTACACAAGGGTAAATTACCGTTAGTAGGGTTGATATGAGAGCTAATACAATAATCACAACGTGGGGATAAAAACACGTTTAGTAAATATGTGAACGTTTCTACTATTAAGGAACGATGGATAAACTCACGTTTAGCAGTGTTAATTTATGAAATCTTTATACTGTTATGATAAAGCAGGGAGAAAATAAAGTTTATTAGATAACAATAGATTCGAAAAAAGTCACGTACTTATAGAGATCAATGTCAAAACGAAATAACAACTGTGGGTAACAGGAAAATGTGAGACGTAAAATCTAGCATCATGACACGCCATGGTTTAAATCAGATACTCCTGACACCCATCTAAATGTCTCCCGTCAACTCCAGGAAATGAAATATCGGTAAAAAAACGATGCAACCTAATTGTTGATAAAGACAGACATGTAAAAAGGTGTTAATCAGGATATTTAAAAACAATTTTGTAGCGTAGATTGAAATCATTTTGATAGAAAAACCTGACATATCGTGATTAATGCCTACGATCTTATTACTTACGAATTTTTTTCTTTGGTTTCTACTCGTGTACAATACAGGTATATCGTTTGTCGTTCATGTCCTATGTTTTGGTAGTTAGGGTACAGAACTATTGTTAACAATATGCCTACACAGGAAATGAAAGAAGAAAAACATACTAGTTACATTTCAGGATTTTTAGATTAACTATATATTTCTATGATTCTTATCAAACAATTGACACAAATAAATATGCATTTGTGAACTAAAGCAAAATAGACGAAACCATTTCATGT
Organism: Mizuhopecten yessoensis; assembly: GCF_002113885.1. Taxonomy (NCBI): domain Eukaryota; kingdom Metazoa; phylum Mollusca; class Bivalvia; order Pectinida; family Pectinidae; genus Mizuhopecten; species Mizuhopecten yessoensis. The sequence goes on along the minus strand of NW_018408623.1, from coordinate 135,263 downwards.
CAAAACACTCAGACAAATTAGACAAATACAACAGCAAGAACTTAAGTGGCATCAAAACAAGAAATAACCACCACAACAATAATGTGTCGAAATAATGTGTGTTTAGGAGGGCAAGTATGCCATGCCCGATATATAGCACCTGTCGTGATATCTCCCGTCAAATTTAGGAAAATGTGCAGGTAACCCGAGGTTCCTACAACTCAGAACATGCGAACATGCTCGGGTGCAGCGAAAAACCTGAGACAGAGGGGAGGGTTCTGGTAAGCCGGATACTCCAGGGGTTACGCTAACTTACGCTCTCTGCACTCCTTGAATACAATGTATGTCATAGCAAATTCGAAGGCTCAGAATGCACCACCTTGTAGATGAGATGAGGAGACTAGGTTGATCCTTTGATATACATCAAAAGAATCTGTCGGCCGCATAACGGTAAAATTGACCGGCTTTTAAGTCGGGGTCACTACTCAGTAAATTTCAAAGGACGGGTATTAGCTTAGCAGTTGGGCAGATTTATTCTATTTGAGACCAATCAAATAGCTAGCCGCGTGCCTTAATTTTGCTATGACATATTCCAGGCGTGCAGAGAACGAAATTCAGCTAAACCCTGAAGTATCGAGGATGACTTGTATAGTGTTATTGCGATGATGAAACAAAGACGTCATGTACTAGTATCTGCGTTCCCAGTAAAACGGATATTTGCAACAGTATAATTACGACATATCGACGAAAAAAACAAAACCTACAAACAAAGCAGATGGGTAATCCCCTAATTTATTTAAGCTAAAACCCCTGAAAGGAACGATGATTTTAGGACAATTTTGTGCGTTTTTAGGAATCTGAGTTACTCAGCCGTGGATTAGTCAGTGTCGACAGTAACAAACAAATTAGGATGGAATTTTATTGACCATTCAGAGTCAAACAATTTTTCGTGACGGTATTATTTTTATGACGTTTCGAGGCCAGTCATGGTCATTTAGCCAATCAAATACCGTGTTACAATTTAAATGAATTAGAATAACCGCTATATCCTGATTAAAAGCTACTGCTGCTTACGTAATGGAGCAACCATGATGCATGGTGATGTATGGCTTTAAAAACTGAAATAGCACAAGTTCATGGTATCCGGTTGAAACAATAGCTACATCGCACTAAGCTTACTCATGAATATTCATAGGATTCACCGATATAATGTATCAGAACTCTTGCGCAATACTTAACTACTCATTTTGCGTTAATTAATATCAAAGTAAAAAATCTTACTTCAATCAGATTAAAACGAAGAATAAAATTGAAAAGGGCCTTTCTCATAAGCAAGATGCAAACGGCCATTCTCAACTTGAAACACACAAATAAGTCTGAATAGTCAAAAGTATGTATAAAAAAAACATTTAATTTAATTTCATGATGCGGAATTCTGAATGAATTTGGAAGTTTTGATTTAATTAACAGTTAAAACTTTAGCAGACATTGTATAATTTGCATGTGGTACAAATATGTAATTTGTGATAAACTTGACAGAAATTTGGTTAATGCGTGCACGTTTTATTGCATACGCAACAGTGTGGTATTCAATCATACACTACGTCCCAATTAACATATTTCCGCCATAAAACGCAAATAACGTATATTGTCAGAAATACATTTTGTCAAATTATATTGAAATTTTCACGTCGATAAGTTGTCACTAAAATGTTTAGTATTGTCTGCATTCGTAGCCCAAGTTTCCTCTGGCCCCGACACCAGACTGAGGACATTTTGACAGAGAGATACCAATGTCTAAATCTGGCGTAAAAGTCAGAGGAAACCCGGGCTATCTGCAATCGCTGACACCGTTCTTGTAATCGAGCATGTGTTCCTATGACGTAACAACTAGTTGCACATTATGATACGATTAATATTCTAGGAATATAATTATGTTACTCATATATATCAAGGAATACTTTTTTTTATCACGTTACATGTCCTTTGAACATGTTGCATTACTCGTTGAAAAATGGCATGTCTGTGTGACGTTTCAATGACGTGTGATTATTTGAACTAGTCACCGAAACTTCACACTTACTGGTTGTGATACATAACTTTTCTAGTATTCATACTTACCAACAGGAGGAAAATGTTTAGAAATATAAAATCAGGAGGGTTTATTATTTTTCGATAATTTATTATTTTTCACATGAAATATGGCTTTCTAATAGGTCAGTTAACTGAAAAATAACTAGTTATCGTTATTGTCACTTTAAAATATGATACTTCATTGGCAACACAAGAAACAATTTCCTTTACGTTTTTAACCAGTGAAGTCAAGATTTATCATTTCAATTACACTTTATATTTTCACATAATGTTACATTGTCACATCTTATTAAATAAGGTATCATACTCTCGATACAGATTTTGTTTAATGACTAATTAAAACAGCAAATATTAGCAAAAATAATACTTCACATAGATTAATGAATATGTTCAGGAATTTATGGTTCGGGTTTTTAGCTTTTGAAAGAGAATACATGTACTTTGATTTAAAATGTGTATATTCATGTAATTTATTATGTGAAATGAAATGTACAAATGTATGCAAACAGACAAGAACAGGAAATATCTTTCTCACCTTTAAACAGACTAGTGGCTCAGTAAATATTACTTGATAATGATACACAAAATAAATGTTGATATTCTCTAAAAAAGTAGGTAATCGTGAAATTATGAAAACACTCGAGAAGATTATAAAAAAAATCATCAATGTTTTCCTTTTGAAAGGCAGTTTCTTAAACATATCTGTCATAAAAGTCATGTATCTGGTATTTCACGATTACTCGTTGAACATCATTTGTATACCTGACTCTTGATTTTGAACACTATCTGAATGCATGTTTTTAATTTCCAGATCCGGTCAAGAATGAAGACCATCAAGGCCATTCTTCGGACTGTGTTTGCATTATTTATGCTAGTGGTTATTGTACAGAACGGTAAGTTTTAGGTCACCACAATTGTGTCCAGGATGTCACTGGAGGCATCATTGTGGGTTCACTTTCCGGTGGACCTTGTTACCTTATTGTTTATTTGGTTAATTTTGTTTAGTTTTATGTGTGTTTTTTTTTTACGACGTAGTGGATGACTTTTAAGATAAGAAATAATGGTTGTTATTTCATGTTTTGTAGGCGTTAATAATCTAAAATCGTTTAACAGTCGAATATTTGTATTCATAATCTTGTACCAAACACGCGAGAAAGAAACGTGTTATATACAAGCCAATTTGTTGGACCGTACGCGAAATACTATTTTGTTTTATTTGTATCCATGAAGCTTTGGTACTGTAGTAGATACTTTCTTTAGCATACAAACCAACTACTGTTTCTGTGGTTAAAGATGTTACCTTGACCGTTATCTTTATATTTTGCTATGTTTTCCTGGTTTTGCCGTCAGTATACTTGTACGGTACTCTTAATGATAGCGTTGCTTTCTCTTTTATTTCAGCGTCCATGCGTGCTCGAGCAGGCCTGTGTCCACATCCGCTTTTGGCGCAGCGAAATGTGTCTTTAAGATGTATATCCGACTGTGCGAACGATTATCATTGCAAGCCATATCAGAAATGCTGTACCTACGGCTACTGCGCAAGTTGTACAGACATTATTCCAAAGTGTGGTGCTCACGTGGACCGTACGTCACATCCGCCAGGAGCTGGCAAGTGTTTCTCTCAGTGTGACCTTGACAACCCGTGCCCGCTAGGCGAGGCCTGTTGTAGGGATGGATGTAAAAGTTATTGCTACGGACCATTTAAATATTATTTACAACCAACAATAAATGATTAAAACACATAAATCTACGATTTTGTCATTTCTTTTAATGCAAACATAGGCATTCAAGCCACACAAAAAACATGTTTTTGTAAATGAAACAATGGATGGGAATGCTTGTAAGTATTTCTTTTCTTTATCGATGGTACATTGACTAAGTGTATGAAACAATATTAGACATATTATTAGCCGATTATAAAGGATATATATATATTTTTTTTATAGATTTACGAAAATATTATTGTTGAAATTTAAATTCATTCTTGTTACATGCCAGAAATAATTAAACTATAACTAACCTCACAGCATCAAATGACAAAAGTATCGAGACTACCACTGACCTGGAAGGACAACACGACACTATTACTGGTGTTGTGAAATACAAATTAAACAGCTCAATGTTCATCTGTGCGGACGGATTAGTTGAAACGGAAATACCAGCAAGAGCGGAGTGAATTAAAATAGCACGGGAAGTGATGAGCATTTGATCAAAAGAAAGTTGTGAACAGCGAATAGTATAGTTAGTTCCGTTCGCATGGAGAAAGAACAACCACGTGGTCTGATATATATATTCTTAAATTTACTGTATTGTTGCAGTACTTATCCAGTAATCTTAAAAAATCGGACTCTCTAACACCCTCTTCCCTCTATCCCCCCTCTCTCCCCTCCCGCTATAGGACCTATATCTCTCTTTCTTTATCTACACGTGCATGTTTATATTTGTGCGCATGCGTGTGGTTGGGTGCGGAATTTGTGGGTGTATGTATGTCAACTTATTAATTAATTTATCATACATAGCTTGTTTTCGTAGTTCTGCCATCATGATTTTTTATTATTATTATTGTACAGGGAAAGGGCTTGATATAAGTTGTACGACTTGTACCCAATTCCATTGCTATGTAAAAAAGGCAATAAAAGATGTTTAAATCAAATCACCTAAACGTTATTACTTCTTATCGTGCCACTTAAACTTGTGAAAGGAAAACACTCATTGTAATTTGTATAAAATCTAAACGAATTAGCACGAAACATATCATTACGTGACAATTAGTGATTTTCATTATATGTATTATGTGACACGGTTCTTTAGACTACAGACCTCTTACAGCACAGCCATTATAAAAACATGAACATTGGGAAATTGATTTCGAAATGTAATGTAAATATCATCGAAGTTACTTTAAATCATTCATTTCTTTAGGAATAGTATAAACCCCCTTTTTGTTTCAAAGGGGAGATTGAATAATATCGCATTTAGTATATAAACCCAGTTAAGTTCATGTATAAGATTAAATAACAGAAATATAATTCAGAGATAAAAAATGTTCTACCGTAAAATGACCAGTGAAAAGTAATAAGAATTTTTTTTTTTTTGTCATAATACAAAATCCCGGTATGACACATTTTGATACACCACTGACAATAAGTGATTAGGTTTCAGTTACGAGTTTTCGTTTGCAAGCGTAATATTTCATCCTTTATATTTGCTTCACCGTCAGAAAATATTTTAAAGAAACTACCTCAGTCAATGACATAAAAGTGTCCAAGTTACAAGACGGTTTTCTATATACCCCGCTTTCTAAAAAAAGTAAATAAATATTATCAATAACGTTAAATAGTTTCTGACTCTCTTCTTCTACTAACGCGATTATATACATGTATATATCTTTTAAAATATAATCGAGTTACAGCGCTCATAGCACTAGCACTAATACATTTAAGGTTATAATAGCAGCCATTTTAATTTTCGAAATTTTCACGGTAATTTTGATCCGGAATTTAACACGACGTTGAATGTTTCTAATCGTGTTCTATTCCAAATTTATCAATCTTGAAACCACGAACATTGCCTTTTTTAACAAAGGAAACACTACACAAATAAAAACAGTAAATAGTGTAAGGTTCTGTTTGTAGGAAACAACTTCCCAAGAAGGGAGTTACATTCATAGCGTTAGGTCTGGGTTATCGTCTGATACCCAAACGATCGTTGGTTAGACACAGGGAACCGGTCGATACCTTTATTTTCTGTGAATAGTCCCAGATAGTATGTTGAAGATAAATTAGACGCGTTATCACAAAGTCCACATGCTATAGAAAAAGCCATTCTCCAGCAGAACAAACAAAGGGTTGGCGGCAGAAATAATGTCAACACTTTAGTTCTCGCGAAGCGTACGACCTTGATAAACACTATAACAGTGAGGACATGCCAGTATAGATACTTAGCCATTTTATGTTAAAGTTTTCTAGTGAACAGGAGAGTTATGTTGCAGGAGAAAATGTGATTGAATTGCTTTCATACTGAAGTGAAATCGCACCAACAGGTAAGTTAGTTACATATGTAGTACCTGTAGTGTACCGCACAAGCCAACCAACGAATGTATATGTATTAACAATGTGGTTATAAAACACGCTTGAAGCTGTTCATAAACTTCTCTAAGAAATAAAAATAGTAAAGTTTTCTGTAGCAATTGATTTAGGTGAAATATCTTAAAAGGGAGGATGTAGATTAAAAAAAATGGGAGAAAATTTAGAGAAAATTTATATGTTTTGTGTTCAATAAGATTCATAAGTTTGGAAATATGTGATATCACAGTTTTACTTTATACATAAACAATGTACGTATCAAGCGTGTTGCAATGTTTCATGACCAACTGGACCCTTTGTCAAGCTATTACGAAGGGACCAGTCGGCCTGGAAACGTTTGATACGTACATTGTTTATGCATAAAGTAAATCTTTGATATAACAAATGTAATGTAAAGCGAAGAAAGGTTCATGTGCAAAATCATTAAGTGGGTAATTTAATTATCATAATGTTCATGCTATTAGCGAGAAACATCGTTCATATTTTAGATACATAGCACTACATATATTGATTGACACGTTTGCTTTCTTTTGTGAAATTCTGAATCTGCAATATAATAAGATTTGTTCTGCAAGATTTACGTTATACAAAATAGAAAAAGCAAAAGAAATTTGATTTTAAGAAATCAAAATAAGGTTCACCGAACATTTTAGAGAAATCTACGTGAACGTTTTATTTTGAATACGTAAAACAAATCTTAACATATTAAGAGATTCATATATCTACAATGTCAAATTTTGTGTATGACTCAATTTAATAGACATGAATTATTTAAAAAAATCATTCGGTAATGTTTAATACTGACACAATGTTTTAACGTTTTTATGTAGGCACAAAAAAAATGGCAAATTGATATTAGCCGATAAGGTACAAAACAAGATGTTTATGCTGACGATTAAAATTAACAAGAATGTTAAAAGAACACATGCATATAACATACATATCTATAACCTCATATTGAACAGAATGACGATTTCAGGGAAATGTATGACTAAAGAGTTTTATGGACATGCAATATACACGTGTAAGTTCGTGTTTTCTTCTCGTTGCAGACTACACAATTCAATATGGCGGCGGCTTATCACGATGACGATTCAAGAAGTAATGGTACCTCACGTGAGTCGAGTATTATAACCACTAGGATATCTCGCCATTAATACCACATACATGCCGTTATACATTTACCGTATACAATCTAGTTAGAGCCACTTGGGATCTTTTTCGTTTCCTGTCTTCTTTCTTTTCTCTCTATTTTCTGTTTTAGGCGGTGCCTCTCTATACTAGGTATCCGTCCTCATATGACCCTGGCTTTTGCGAGGACATTAAACCCCAAACAAACAAACAAACAAACAAACCAATTAAAGTTACAACATGTAAACACATTACTTTTATTCCTTAATCGTATCAACAAGTTTAAAATAAAGGCTAATATATCAGAGAATACCAAAGTGTCGACAAACCCATAATTCTAACTGAAAATCGATAAAACTAGGGCAAACTATGAACAAAGAAAAGATTTACATAGAAACCCCAGAAAAGTACACGAAGAATAAGACCAGGTGTTCCGGAAGGTAAAGCGTCTTCTGCTTCATTGATGCGACCCGTAATGTAAATCTAAGACGAATCCAAATAGTGTCACATCATCACACCGAGAGCTCGGGTGGTGACAAACAAACAAAAATAAAAACAAAAAACAAGGTTCTCTAGTGAGCATAATCACAAACATTCACCTTCATATTACACAAAGAAATAGCACATCCTAATGACGACCATACAACGTGTCCATAGGCTTCATCAACCTGCTACTTTATAACATTGATATCCTTTCACATCAATGTCATTATTACACAGTGGACATTCATCCTTTTCGAGCATTAGAAGAGGTGAAGGCCCTTGAGAGCCATGGTGTCCTTGAGATTTTTTTTAATTTGTTGAAATAATTAACACAAATTAAAATATGTCTGTTAAGTAATACAGTTATATGTTAATAATATGAAATTGCATGATTCATATTTTTTGGATTCGAAAATGTTGGATTTTTTAAAATTTTATGTTTAAGTTGATCGTTGATTAGTTTTTGTCCCTAATTTTGTCAGAAAAAAATATGATTTTCCAAGAGAAACACGGTTTTATAGATATAATATCTGAACGTTGTGGGAGAAAAAGGTCCCAAAAATCGTGGTGGCTGATTATCATGTTACTCTAACTCTCGTTTGTAAATTACCTCGTGTCAGTATACGAGTTGAAAATGATCTAACTTTATTTAGATAATTATGATAACCAACCTAAACTCGTTGGGGACTCATACACAGTACTTTCGTAATTTCGGAAATTACTTACGAAAATCCCCATCACTCAACCAATCACACTACCTACTACCTGTAATACACAAGGCTAGTAGTATGATTACATATATATTGATACACTACGTCGTATTACACAAAATCACTGCTTAGAAGGTTTAAGGCAAAATGAAGTCCAAAAATAAATGTTAGAATTGAAATTATTGTGATAAACATATTATGAGATAAGGGACTGAAATCCCTCCTCCTTCCTCGATGACTTCTCGACATGTGGAGACCACCTCATATTTGTTCACGACAATCTAAAGGAAAGCAGGTGACTGATCAATCGACGATACAGTATAAACTATAATATAACGTTGACAGTGACGTTGTTACACGTATTGTCAGTATGACATGGTTTGATTGACGTGTAATCTCACTGTTCTAATTATTAAAGGTGACGTCACCAATGCATTGGAGGTTCTATCAGAGGAGGAGAACAAAGATTTCCAGGACTTCAGGAAAAGTTTGGGGTAGGATTACTAGTCAATTGATATAATACAATCTGGGTCCAGTTCGTCAAATCGTTATGATTTATTTTACATATAAAGAGGATTATCTAAGCATATCAAGAGAAAATTGTATTTTTTCATATATTTCTCAAAAAATTGCATTTTTTATATTTGAGTAACAATTGCTTAAGCTTAGCAGAATATATGGGTCCTGTGGTCATTACTTGTCACATTTAAGTCATGATTTAAAATATTATTCCTAATTTGTTTATACGTGTATTAAGCAATGTCTTTATAGTACTGCACGCGCTCCCCTTGCTTTCAGGTACTTTACATCTCAAAGTTCCTCTGGTTCAGATGCTTCCTCTTATCGAATATTAGAGGCTGCAATCTTCACCGATGAAATTTCACGGTCGTTGACCTGACTTGATTTGCATGTACATGTATGAGACTCATTGCTAGGCAACAGTGAATTCTTATTTACTGCGTCTTAGATCATTGTTAGGGACCGGAATATTGGCTGTGGTTTACAAGCGACAATACGACGGGTACCAGGTGTGGTCAGGAAACGCTTATTCTTTGAGGCGTCTGGGCTATTTTTTTACTGTTTTGTTCGTTTTCATTAACATTGATGATGTCTATTATTTTGTCTTATGTGTTGACGTTGTGGTAAATTTTGTCCTTGTGTGTTGACGTTGTGGTAAATTTTGTTCTTGTGTGTTGACGTTGTGGTAAATTCTGTCCTTGTGTGTTGACGTTGTGATAGATTTTGTCCTTGTGTGTTGTCGTTGTGGTAAATTTTGACCTTTTGTGTTGTCGCTGTCGTATACTGTTTTCTGTTTCACTCGCAAAATGCATTTAGTGGTAGGTCTAGAAATAACAAACATACCCATCAAAGGTTTGAATATATATTTCTATAGTTTAATTTGATAATTCAAATGTCAAATTAGGTTGATTGAACTTTAGTTAAAAGAGTTTAGTTATAAAAAAAGATACATAAAGAGGTTAAGTCTGTACTAAGACATTAAAGTAACCTGATACCCCCATAAAAATAATACGGAATATCTTTTATATAATTCATGTGCTTAATTGGGGTCGATAAGCCTGACTTGAAATAGGGTTGATATTTATATTTATATAGAGTGACAATACTACCTTTTAGGAAGGGCTTGTTGAACATACAATTTAATAAGATTGAATCTATCATATCTAAATCATGTTTTACCGTATCAAACTATTTCACAGAATCGTTGGAAGTTTCACCAAGCAGATGGTCAAACTTGCCATTGACCAATTGAAGCCCGAATTTGAGCGGATGGCAGAACAAGCTGCAGATCGAGCGATGGACTCCAAGTCGGCGAAGGTCAAGGAACTTCAGGATGAGCTCAACAGGCGGGAACGCGACGTGAAACAAATGAAACTGGAGAAAAAGATCTTACAGGCGAAACTGGAGAAGGAGTTGGGTAATAGAGACATCATTGAGGTAGTAGATACTAAAGAGAAGGACATAAAACGGATGGAAGTCGAGATTAACAGCCTCAAAAGCAAGCTGAAAAGGAAAGCAGACGAGCTTAAAAAAGAGCGGGAAAAGTCGACAGATGGAGAAAATACGCGAATGGAGATTCAGAAAACACTTCAGTCGGAGATAGATCGTCTGAAAAAAGACCTTGACAAGGTTAAAGGTCTTCTTGGACAAATTCGATCAGCGAAAAACGTCGGAGACGAGGAGACGCGTAAGTTACGCGAACGTGAACGTCAACTTCATGAGGAAATCGAGGACTTGAGAAAACAACAGCCAAAGCTTCGTAGGAAGACAACGCGTTAAATAGGACATGTGCACCGCTATTTTTATCCCTATTATGTATAAGACAAACATCTGATCCGTCAGAAGACCAAGCTCTTTGTCAAGTGATGGAATCATGTTAAACTAAACTATTCCTTGTCAACGCCAATACACCAATTGTCTTCATGAACAGTTGTAGAATAACGTCCAAATGTGCTTTAAGGCTTATTGTATAATAAACGTGACTTTCCGAGCACTCGTAATGGTGTGGGTAGGTTGGATCTGAAAGTCAGGAGGAACTTCATGGAAGAAAGAAATTGATTTCGAATGGGAAGCTTTGTTGATGGCCTTGATATCAAAAGTTAATCGAAATCCATTCCAAAAGCTAACAAACAGAACACTAACGAACAATTATTCTAGTTGTCGTCGCACCGTCGTTCGTGTGATTGTGATATCGTACAGAAGCTATGGGAAGTGCTGCTCCGATATATCTTGATCATGTCAATACTGCGGTGGAAGTGAGGAGTCCACTTCCAATTTGTTTTTACGGGTTTTTCGAGTAACTTTTTGTGATGAACCTTTTATGGTTATGATATACGTTACGTGGGACTCATCCATTTGTTATATAATGTATCAATATGTCGTATTCGCTTAAAATGTTATAGACGTACAAACATATATGTATCAATTTTTGTCTAGAAACAATGAGAAATGGTTAGAATTAGTGCCGTCACTGAGATCATTAATTATTTCGAGTCTCAGGCAGGGTACGATTAGTGAAATGATCTCCCTTGTTAATTACTTAAGTCACATTAATTGGTCAGAAGGTTTAATAATGTTTGCTACTTTGCTGTGATAATATCTTCCTTTCCTTAAGAGTTCCAAACTAGAGACGTATATATTACTATAAACGTCTCTGATCTGAGGCTGCTGTATTTAGAATGAATGGTGAATTTGAATGGTGTGTGCATACGATAAACTATTTGATTTTATGAATGGTACATTTGGATACGGTTATATAGTTGATGTAACTTAAGAACGGTACATAGTTAGTTATGTACTAATGACACGTCGGTAAAGATCAATAATTATGGCTAATGGTACTAATTTTAAAATATAAGGGAGGTAACTCTTAGATAAATTATGGGTTTAATATGTAGGGTTGCATAAACTCTTAAGATTACATGCTGTCGTAACTGTACTGTGCACCATATACATGTAAAAATATAAAAAATAAATAAAACGCAGAATAGATTGTATGTTGTGCATGTAAACTGGTATTTCAGAAAAATAAAATATCTGAAACCCGAGAAAAAATTATACTTTTGGAGAGTTTACAAAATCCTTCTATCTTAAGCTGAAGTATATTAGCTCTATATATTACTCATACATGTGTCTGCAGCAAAACCCAGTTAAAATTGTATACCTCACCCTTGTCATAAAAAAGGTCGGACCAATTCAATGTGCATTTCAATGTCTGACTTAGCAGATGCACTCTTTAACCAATAAACAGAGCCAGCAATATTGATTAGGTTATCAATACTAACAGGGGTTTTATAGAAACATATATTTCTAAGTTTATTTCGTTATCCCGTATAAGAGAACGTGAAAAACAACTTTGTTCGTACCTGATGATTTCGTGCATTATTTCACTGTTAAAACAGCTTTCATCTATTTATACTATCTATAATGTCTTGAAAAATAGTGACCGTATGATCAGTACAGCGAAAATAAAAAAATACCACTTTTTATCAATCATTATTTGCTGAAAACCCCCCAAAAAAACAACTCTGTCTTGTAGTGTAATCAATAAGAAAGCAATGATGAGGAAAATGATATAATGATTGATCCAGTAACTAAACAACCAATGCTCGTACTTTCATTTTCAGAAATTAATGTCAAAACACATCCACCTCACAGTAACCATTTCCTAAGACACGTCGGTAATAAAGAGGAATATCACTGTAGTATTGATGGACATTTTCATCCTTCCTTATGTTCGTGCATATATACTTAGTACTGCTAATGACAATGGTGTATCAACAAAGTTTAATAAACGTCCTGAATGATTTGTGTGTGGTATGTCAATTTATTTGATATTTAATTCAATATTTATGATAGTTAAATGTTTTTCATTGAGTCAATTTCTATGATAAGTGATATTTATATACGAGTCTGTATAACCAAATCATACATCATAGTTAATGCACAATCCATCACGCATTTTATTTTTAAAATCGTTACTTATGCAGATGTAATCGAATATTTCCATGCTAATTTTCTACGGTCTTTCGGTGCATTTTAGTCAATTGATTATATAGCCCTTGATTACAACAGATGCCTGAACCGTCCATAACTCTCTTTTATAAAAGCGAAATGTTGAACGTACACACCAGCGATCCATCACCACATGTCATAAGGTGGCTAATATGTTGGGGATTAGTAATACTTCTAACGTAAAAACGGTTATTCTCGGAAATCGTGCCCTTCTCTCACAAATGTTTAAAATAGAAAATGACTATTAAGCTCAAGTCCAAGAAAATAAATACATCTTAGCTATATCTATAAAGGGGACTGTACAATCGATTCAGGATGACATGCTGTTCCTTCTAAGTCCCTCTTTTTCGACGACAAATTTCTTAATATCATGGCATGGAGGCACGGCAGTCTAGTGGTAGGAGGCCCGCGGGCTCGTGACCGAAGGAATGTGGGTTCGAGCCACGGCACGGCACTGTGTTGTATCTTAAAGCAAGCTACGTTACTCTGCTTGTTTCATTCTACATAGCTGTAAAAAAAGTACGTGGTTGGGCAGTGACTGCATTATATAATGCTAGCTGTGAACGCCGAAATGGCAGCACCGGCTGTATGCTCCCCAGTGAGTTGACTTTGACTGGTTGCAAAGGCCCTATAACCACGGATAATAATTTGTGAACCGCTTTTTGTGTTAAAAAGTCCATATCGTGGTCAGGACAGTCGGAACATATCAAGGGTTGGTTTTATCATTGTTACAACTCTGGTTTTTTTAAGGCTGTTTTCATGAGAAATACTTGGCAACAGGTAACATTCATTATACCTATGAATAAATACTATTTTGATAAAAAAAATAGTCCATCGATTTCTCCTGTAAGTAACATTACTTCTATATACATAAGAATTTTATAACCCTGCATACTCTCTAGTATTTCTAGCGAGCTAAGAATTTTTTGTCTCAATTTTTGTTTTCTTATTATGGGTTGATTGTTATATCAAAGCAGAATCAGAGTTATGCCTGTGAGCCAACAATTATACATGGTATTACTAGGTATGTAACAGTCTATGTTCTGAATCTTTTATGGTCTGATTCAGTTCCACTATTACTGAACATATAGATAAACAGGTGTTGCTCCATTCCTTTGACTACTATTGTAGATTGATAGAATCAATTAATGACAAAAAATAGGGCACTTTGAACAGCAGGGCTGAAATTAACTGTTAAAAGAAATTTGATCATTTTTGTATTGGACAGGGGGTTTAGAATTGCATGTCATGCCTTTATGCATTCACTGCATATAAATCAATAACTGTCATAATATACATACATAATTGAATTTCTGCATGTAACAGTACTTCTATGAATATATACATGTTTAAATTCTGATGATATTTAGGCCAGAGTAAGTAATGCATTTCCTGTATCATCTCACACAATTAACACAGCTAAGTCTAATTCTGATTATACTTAGGCCAGAGTAACCTGGAGTCACAATTAACACAGCTAAGTCTAATTATGATTATACTAAGGTCAGAGTAACCTGGAGTCACAATTAACACAGCTATTCTAATTCTGATTATACTAAGGCCAGAGTAACCTGGAGTCACAATTAACACAGCTAAGTCTAATTCTGATTATGCTATAGGCCAGAGTAACCTGGAGTCACAATTAACATATCATGTAGCAAAGTCTAATTATGAGATTCACCATTTACAGTATAATCGGTTGATCACTTGTTCTGAGATATCATAAACCTGGACATGTTATTATTTTAAATGAGTATTTGTTAACCCCCTCCCCCCCCCCCCCCCNCCCCCCCCCCCCCTCGAAAACAAAAATGGAGGATATAACCACTACACTTACACTGGTCAGTGTCCGTTGGTCTGGCCATAGTGCTCATCCGGACCATAACTTGAGAATAATTGTTTATAAAAAGTTCAAACTTGGTAAGTGAGTTACCCTAATGGATGCACATTGATTTTAGGCGTGGTCACCAGATGTCAAGGTCAGCATTGCTAAAGGTAGAAAACTGCTTGGTTAGACTTGTCTAGAGGATAGTCAGAATGAATGATCCTGATCGAAAAGTTCAAACTTGATGTGTGAGTTGCTCTAGTGGATGCAGAGAAGCCTAATGATTTTGGGCGTGGTATGCAGAGGTCAAGGTCAGCATTGTTCAAAATAAAATATGCTTTTCCAGATAATAATAACTTGAAAAAAAATATCAAACAAAGTTCAAATTGATGAGTGGGTTTCTCTAGTTGACCAATAGAACCCATTTGATATGGGATGTGGTCTACAAGAGGCCAAGGTCATCCTTGCTAATATAGAAGTTTGCTTCATTATCATTGTCATGATAAGAACTTCAGAATAAAGTTCCATACAAAATTCAAACTTTGTTTAAGCCTATTGATGTAAGGAGCAGGCAGTCAGAGGTCAAGGTCAGCATTGCTAAAAATAGAATTTTGCTTCTCTGAATGATAACCTGAAAACTTGTATACTTCACAGGTCTGTAGAGAAACTTGCAAATGGATGATTGTACAAAATACTCATTTTACATGCATAGAACAGGGGTGGAATAAGCTGCTATTCCACTGACCAGTGGCTAGTAGTTTTCCCATGTGGTAACATAACTGAAATCCTTAATGTTTTAACAGCTCACACACTGAACAATGTTTCCCATTCCTGTGGCTGATATATATCTTCAAATTCCAATATCTAGAATATGTTTCTACAACCAATGTTTAAAGTAGAAACCAAATAGCAGGTATACTATCATTGTTCGAACATCTATTATGGCTAAACAAACTCTCAGTTGTAATTAACTCATTCACCCCTATATATTTGAACTGGACTTGTCTAGTCTTTGATTTGGTAAGGTTCAAATGTGACTTTAGGGGTGAATGGGTTAAATACATACTGACCACAGTTGTTTGGAGACATTTGATTGTACATATTTACATGTATGTCTAATCATAGTCTTTGCCTTGTGATCACAATCAGCAGTTTATCTTCACTAGTGAAAATAGTAAAATGTATATTGTCACTGATACCACTTTGACCAAAGAGAATTTGATCAGGGCTTTCAAAAGGACATTGAGTATCTGTTTGACTGTTGGATTCGAAAAGACATCCATTTGACATGTGTTCTTTAACTCTCCAAAGTCAATGAAATGAACATTTTCTTACTTTTGAAATTGCTAAATGACAATGTTCAACTGAAAGCCTCGCCCATAAATTTTCACTGATAAAATGTAACAATATGTGGACTTAAGTAGTATACAGTAGCAACAAAATTGGATTAACTGGATATTTTATTTTATTAAATCAACCATATTATCTATTCAATAATACAAAGCTATAGTTTGTTCTCTTTAATATTGTATCTACCAACACATAGATTTTGGATTCAAATTAAACCTTGTTCATCTTTATATTCAATAGTCCCTCTCAGACACAGCCACTCTGCAGTTTCAATCACATATAATCATAGTCATTCATCCTCCAACACAGGCGTTCTTCTTTTCAACTGTCTCTTCTTCTGGATTAACGATTCAGCGACACGTTTCGGGAGCCACAATGATATGGATGGAATGTATTAAATTAAAACAGTCCGATAATGACACAGCAGATTGACTATTGTAGAAATTATCGACAATTAACAGGTCTCCTGCATGTCGAAAAACGTGAGAGTTAAAAGTCAAAATTAAATACCATCACTGCATAATTAGTCTCCGTTTTCAGAGTTCCATCCTGATTTCTTGAAAGAAAGTTGACTGTATTTGGATAACACCACTGGATCATCTTCTTATTAGAAATTTTCATTATTAAATTTATCTCACGTACTGAAGAGTAGAATACGTCCACCACACAAATACGAGTCTTTGTGTGATGGGACAGATTATTCACAAGGAAAGTGAACGTTGAGTATTTGTAGTAGACGTGGTATGATGGGCCTATCTCATCATAAGACATGGCCTTACGATATCATGTGATGGCATGTCCGTGTTTATCTCGTCTTCACAAGATGAGGTGTAAACCACAGATACATAATGCCGTCTGTTTTGATATAAATTACCATTTTGTACAATAAATAAAGTTCACAACACCTTGACTTCCTTCTCCCGACGATTCAATAGTCACATATTTCATACAATAGTCAATACACACCTCCCTTTTCCGGTTCCACAAATTATTATGACGATCGTCTCCGGGCGTAGTAACCAAGACACGCACATATCCCCAGGATTCCAATTACAAGCCCGAGGACCAAGGCTATTGCATCGCCTGCATCAAATGCCTCTGCCCCAGGCAGAAACAGTGACAACAGGAACAGAGCTAGGGGAACAGTTTGTAGAACGTCTATCGCCATTTTGATATGATGTGAACATGTGACGTGTCATATGATTTGTGCAAAGGGAAGTAACTCGCATTAAAATGTTGTTACTTTCGGTTTGTGAAGAGAGGTCTTCGAGCGGGACTTTTAAACCGCCAAAGTATACGTCACATATTTAGAAAGTACTGTTGTAATAATGCTCTTTTTGATATAAAACCACAGGTACTTGAAATAATTTATCCAGATTCGAGATTTTTAGAGTACCAATTGTTTAAAAATAGAATAGAAGGGTTTTTAATGAATGATTCTGAAAGTTCTTTGAAGTGAATATTTTGATATAAATTACTTCACTGTCTATATGCTACTAGTATAATGATCCTTTTTACCTTTGCAAACAGTTTCAAAAAATAAATTCCCTATACAAAATATTTTCCCCTGAAAACTGGTTAATTTTCTTAGACGTCTAATATCTGTATGATGTGGATAGATATGCAATATTTGTAAGTCGTGTATGGTCATTTAAAAATTATCAAACGCAATTCGAAAATAACAAAAACAAAAAACATTCCGATTGAATAACAGTTTTTTTGAAAGAGTGATGACAGTTGGCTTAAATGTATTTTTCCAATACAGATTTCTTTAATATTTCTTTGAAACCTGGCCAAGTTTAGTAATTTGGGGTCCTCAAAAATCATATTCGAAATACTATGACGTTTTCACAGAGAATTTACGCTTCGTTATCTTTTTGTTGCTGAGGTAATAATTCGCCAATCTCTATATCTGATAGCATTGGTTACATCTACAAATTAAGTATTTTCAGCATTTTCTTTGTTTTTGGAGTGTTTGTATTTAAGGAATGATTTTTATTTTTTCAACATTTATGAGGTCATAACAACAATGGGTTTATGGACATATTGAATGAATCGCGTTAGCGATTCATGTAAAATATGTCCAAAAACCCATTGTTGTTATGACCTCATAAATGTTGAAAAAATAAATATCATTCCTTATATTTACATTGACGAATCCTTTCAGTGGATCGATA